>NW_007579094.1:99682-151982 GCF_000690725.1 Stegastes partitus | reverse complement strand
GCAAAGCTGCTAACATGGCACATGTCTCACTGTAGGAAAATCTGTTTTTAAAGGTCACAGATAACAAGAAAAAAAGGGAAATCCATCTCATATGGAAGTTAAAACAAAGCTTTTGCCACTGTTGGTGTTGGATTATGAGGCCGTGGCTATTTCCTACAACCTACCCAACTCAAGATGTATCAGCAGGAATCAATGCGTTTCTAGTGTATGGTTCAAAATGTGTTTCCAGGAGTAAGTCCAGGTTCCAGTTTCATCATCGTTGCTTTAATGTTCTGTAATGGTTTTCCTTCAGCCTGGTTCTTAGTTGTGGACTTGAACGCTGAAGTGGAAACGAGGTGATTTAAGATAAACCCGCTCGCCGTCACTTTCTGTTCACACCTGCAAGTCACAGTGAAAACGGAACCAGCGGAGGAACCGTTGTGGTCAGTCATAGCAGCCAGCGCGACGCCGTCTATTTCCTGGACGGGACGGCCTGCGACTGCTGCAGCTGGGTCGGTGGTTAACCTCTGACCTTTCACGTCTTCCTGAGATCGTGCGTTCGCGAGGGCTTCTTGGGGGGCTTACGTGATCGGATGTTGCTGTCAAGCTCAGGCTTTGCACGAGGCCTCGGTTAGCCACAGCCTCTTAGTGAAGCAGACACCTGCCAGCTGTGGGAATCTGCGTCTCAGATGCCGAGGTGCTCCACGACGTGTACGCATGGAAGTTTATGAAGTCATTTCTGGGCAATAAATAAGTGGATTAGAACCAAACAACCCCCAAAGTAACGGCATCTAATGACAACACTAGAACATCCCTACAGTGTTGTTTTAGAGCGTTCGGTGTGGACTAGAGGAGCCAGTTTTGGAATATCTGACTCCTAGAAAACATCTGGCGACCCTCCCAGGGTGTCCCGACCCCTATTTTGGCAACCGTTGCATTAAAAACAGTAACCAACAGAACAGTCCAGAGGAACATTAAGAGAAATCCCCTCTGACAGTCCGGGGATGTTGTGCTGCACACTTACAGGCTTTTTCCAGAGCTTTCAGCCTCATCACATGGTTCTGGACGTGGACCTGCTGAGTTCTGGTTCTGCTAATGATACACGAGCTATTTTGGAAACCAAACGCAGAACCTCACNTGAAGTCAAGTACAGTATATACAAGTATATGTTATGTACAAAATGTGTTTGAAGGTAAAACTTTTTTAGATTTAGGTTTAAATTTGAGTTAATGCACCAAGTTGGGGCTTTGTTTGGTTTCCAGCAAACATGCAAGCAACCCTTAACTAACCACTAAACCTGCATGACGGAGCCTCGGTCACGGCAGCTTTCCACTTTGATTCCTCTGCAGGGTTGGTGTCAGAAACTGAAGAGAAGACATTTACAGGAAATGTGTTCTCATTTTCGACCCCCTGTACCCGGGTGGAGGGAGGGAAGGAGGGCAAAATCTCAACGCTGTCTGTCTTCCTGCCACCTTCCTTTACCTCCCTCTCTCTGAATCACTGTGCTGCCGTTGAGATTGTAAATGCAGATTAGAGACGCAGCTGCAGTTTGACATCGGGCTGTTTTTAGCGCGTTTAGTCTGAGAAGAATCCTTCCTGCAGCCGTTATGGAAGTGCACTTCCTGTCGAGCCGCGCTGCCATATTTGGACACAGGAAGTGATGATGCGTACGTGAGGCCACAGGTATAAAAAAAAGAGGACGTGATTCTACCATTTCAGCTTTCAATGAGGCCGGTGCTGCAGGTGTGACGTTCACGTGGACTTTCTCTTTCTGTTCTGCTTTTGCATTTACTTTATTTTTATTTACTAATAAGGAACCATGGACACAGTCCTGCACATGGTGGTCATTTACACTCTGTTTAGATGGAACTAGTGGCTCCAGGAAGCCATATAAAGTCCAGAGTTTCATGCAACACTTTGCTTTTTTCGCACCACAGATGTCACTTTGGTGAAGATATCGAGGTGACTCCATATCTAAACCTCTGAACTGAGTCACCACCACAGACTGATGTAATGTAACCTGAAGCAGCTGCAACGAGAAGAAATCTCCTGTTTATCTGCATCAAAGATTTAGTATCATACAAACCAACAAAACTTTATGATAACTCACCAGACTGAAGTTTTTATTTGATTAAAATATCGGACTAGTTGCACACATAAACGACAAACTTCACCACATGACGTGTAAAGACTTGCATTGTCTCTGAATGTAGCACAAGCTTCTAACATGTTTGCATCAGATTTGTGGTTTTCAAGCAACAGCGTAAAGGTCAGTGAGCTCTTCCAGTAAACAAAGTACACTTACTAACCACACACAGCCAATCAAGTAGGTTTATGTCACGTAACAGAAGAATTCAAGCGTATTTAAATACCCAACAGACCTGTTAAAACCAGTCAGAAAAGGACAATACAGCTTAAAAATAGAAAACTATTTGAAACTACAGCCATGTTTGCGCCTCACTGTATTTGGGCACAACGCTGCTTTAAGCTATGTGCTAATCATGCTCACAATAGCAATGCTAATATGCTAATTTTAAGCACATGTCTCTCAAAACACTTGCACGTGCTCTATTCTGCAACCAGGAGCATAAAGAAAACTGAAGGAAGTCCTTATAAGCAAGTCTTGACACTTGGAAGCCATCTTATTTCAGGCCAAGTTGCATCTATGCAACTAGCAACTGGCTGGATGCTTCCTTGTTGTAGCAGAATTCTCGCATAGTTTTATATTCAGGATTATTTACTTCTTATACTTCTTATGATGTCTCTAAAGCAACGTCCTGGCTGCAAGAAGAGCTGCTTTCTTTAATGAGTTAATGTGGACAATTTGCATCACTCAAACTCATGCAGACCCTCGTTAGCATTTTCTATTTAGCATTACACACAAGGTATAGGGGTCTGGACCAAATGTCATGGCAGTTCTGATACAGATTTCAGTCTGGATTGACCAAAAAGACCTATATTGTTGTCTACAGAGCAAAGCTGCTAACATGGCACATGTCTCACCGTAGGAAAATCTGTTTTTATAACAAGAAAAAAAGGGAAATCCATCTCATATGGAAGTTAAAACAAAGCTTTTGCCACTGTTGGTGTTGGATTATGAGGCTGTGGCTATTTCCTAGAACCTACCCAACTCAAACAGTATCAGCAGGAATCAATGTGTTTCTAGCGTATGGTTCAAAATGTGTTTCCAGGAGTAAGTCCAGGTTCCAGTTTCATCATCGTTGCTTTAATGTTCTGTAATGGTTTTCCTTCAGCCTGGTTCTTAGTTGTGGACTTGAACACTGAAGTGGAAACGAGGTGATTTAAGATAAACCCGCTCGCCGTCACTTTCTGTTCACACCTGCAAGTCACAGTGAAAACGGAACCAGCGGAGGAACCGTTGTGGTCAGTCATAGCAGCCAGCGCGACGCCGTCTATTTCCTGGACGGGACGGCCTGCGACTGCTGCAGCTGGGTCGGTGGTTAACCTCTGACCTTTCACGTCTTCCTGAGATCGTGCGTTCGCGAGGGCTTCTTGGGGGGCTTACGTGATCGGGTGTTACTCTCAAGCTCAGGCTTTGCACGAGGCCTCGGTTAGCCACAGCCTCTTAGTGAAGCAGACACCTGCCAGCTGTGGGAATCTGTGTCTCAGATGCCGAGGTGCTCCACGGCATGTATGCATGGAAGTTAATGAATTCAATTCTGGGCAATAAATAAGTGGATTAGAACCAAACAACCCCCAAAGTAACGGCATCTAATGACAACACTAGAACATCCCAACAGTGGTGTTTTAGAGCGTTCAGTGTGGACTAGAGGAGCCAGTTTTGGAATATCTGACTCCTAGAAAACATCTGGCGACCCACCCAGGGTGTCCCGACCCCTATTTTGGCAACCGTTGTATTATAAACAGTAACCAACAGAACAGTCCAGAGGAACACTGGAGAAATCCCCTCTGACAGTCCGGGGATGTTGTGCTGCACACTTACAGGCTTTTTCCAGAGCTTTCAGCCTCATCACATGGTTCTGGACGTGGACCTGCTGAGTTCTGGTTCTGCTAATGACACATGAGCTATTTTGGAAACCAAACGCAGAACCTCACTGTTACTGTGAACATCATCTATCCACAGTACACCGTTAAAAATAATGTTTTAAATAGGTTTTAACTGTTGTTTTTTTGGAATAATATAATCTTTTTGCGGTATTAAAATTTCCTACAACTATTATTATTTTAAAGCTATTATATAGAAAAAATATGTATATTAAGGATATAGGATAATAAATATTTTTAGCAACACAAAAAAATCAATATTATATTTAACAGTTGAAAAAAAATATTTACAGTTATATAATAGATTTTCCCTGTTTTGTTAATTTACAGCTAAATTTAAATAAATAAATACAGAAAAAAATGTGAGTTTACATGTTAACTGTCACAAAAAAGGGCAAAACTGTAAATAATGTTCACATCAAATATCTGCATTTTTACAAACAGCGATTTCTTTATTTACAACATGTGATTGTAAAATGACTTTATTTTACTGTAATAAATGAGGTAAAAAATCAATTATTTTACAGATAGGTGTCATTAAATTTTAAAAAAAGAATTATGCATAGTAATTTTTTTTTTTAAGAATTTAAATGAATGTAACTGTTATTTTACTGATTATTTCCAATTATCAAAATAAATTAATTACAAAAAAATATATATAAATTTTCTTGTTAACTGTAAATAAAACAACAGGCCAAAAATCTACATCGAATATCAATATTTTTTCAAATAGTAATTTATTTTTTTACAACGACTGACCGTAAAATTACATTGTTTTTAAATAATAATAATAATAATAAAGCTAGAATCGTTATTCTTTTGGCAAATCATGTTTTTAGCTTCATCCTATTTATGGCTGATTTTGTTGATTTATTTAATTTTTAAATATTTGTTGCCTTTTAATATTTTAATGTTATTTTTTGTGCCAACATCTTTTACTCCTTTACTAACCTGCTCCAAGTTTAAATCAAGGTTGATTGAATGAATTAGTTCATGAAAAATCAGCTTAAAACATGATTATTGTTCAGAAACATGTGGAAATGTTCTTTTTCACCTGTCGTTTTAGGTTCCAGTGAAACGTTGCAGGAGCTGTTTAGTGAACATTCATGCAGTGAAAATCAATTAACTGCACCGAATGTGAGTTTAAATGCGAATCAGACCATCTCCAGCTGTGTGTGTGTCGCCGTAGTCGTGCTGGACTGATGTCATTTAGCAGGAATACTGTCCTTCAGGTGTGACTCATCGGGGTTTTCCATCTCTGAGTCGTGAGAGTTTCAATTTCAGTTTCCTCAAAAAGAGCGGTCAGTCGGCTGCTGTCTGCTGCTATAGCGACACAATCATCATAATCCTCATTTAACACAGATAAGAGCTTTAAAAAGACATGAGTTCAGTGTTTTTCTGCTTCTCTGGGATCCTGCAGGTTCTGTTTTAAAAGGAGTTCAGTCATGATGCTGTAGTTCAGCTGCTTTTTTTATTGTCTTTATTTCAGATTACAGACTATTTTAGCGCCTTAAAAAGCCAGATGATCACACTGGAACTTGCATTTCATGAACTTGCAGCTGCTTGTGATGCATTCGGCGCTTTTAAATGCAAAATTAACCACTAGAACTTCATTGTGTGTCATTTTCCTTTTGAGAGAACTGTGCTCTCTGTAAATGAGTCACCCTGACGTGCTGTCATCTTGTGATTCTGCGGCCGCTTTGACCACTTTTGCTCCGACGAACCGGCAGATTGGCATCAAAAAACCCGGCAGAGACGTCTGAGCCGAGAGCCCAGCTGAGCCCAGTCATTGTGTTTGTGTGCGTCCAGGGAGGAAACGTGTTTGAATGAGTCTGGAATGTGAGCAGCTTCCCTTCCTGTCAAACAGCCCATTAGCATTTCTGGCAGCAGCAGCAGCAGAGTTCAGGAGGGTTCAGAGCTGAACCGCTCTTTAAAACGGGCGAACCAGGCTTTGTTCTGGGGAATAATACGGGAAAAATCACACCAGAGTTGATGCGCAGAAGTTGCACAAGTGTGTTGTTTTGTGAGTGGAGTTTTTTCTGCATGATGAGGAAAATGTGTGATGTAAAGGCAGCATGACAGAGGTGTGACTTCAGTACCTGGAAACCCTGAAACTGCTGACTGAGACCGTTTGAATTTCCCCGTTTCATCTTCTAAGAAATGACCTCAGACGGCCTGAGAATTTATCACTTGTGTGTATTTCAAGGAGATCGTGGACATGATTCCAGAAAATTAGACAGTTTGGAACAGATTTGTGCTGTTTTAGTGGACTGAGAGTCTTAAACAAATGCAAAATCTCTTTTTACTGGATAGTTACGACTTTATTTTGACATAAAATAATGACTTTCTGATCAACTTTAATGCAGAACAATAACCGGCAAGGTCAAGAACTATGAAACTGGTGGTTTAAAAGTGAATAAAATACAAAATTAAGTGCCAGTAGTAGAAAAAAAACTGACTGCCCCACTTAAAATACCCCAAAAAACTCTTATTTAAATCTAAAAATAATGTTCATAATAATATAATTCATTATCACATCTTTATTCTAATAATTCTTCAACCATCGGAGCAGTAAGTTCAAATTAATGCATATTTTATTGAATAAATCAGGACAAGTTCCTGTAATATTACAAAACTGTAAGATTAAAATTGTAATTCATTCTTTTTTTTCCCCTGATAATTGCATTTATGATTTAAGCTGCTGATGCAACAGAGAGGCTCAAATCCTGTCTGTCTTGTGTGCTGCATTTTAGCGAAAGAAAAAAAAACATACAGGGCAATGTATACTGTTTCCTAGAGGACATATGTACATATTGTAATGTGCAACAAGTACAGGGATTCTCTCCAGAAGACTTCAGTATTTTAAATAACAATCTGGAAATAGAATAATCTGCAGCCTTGTAGGGAATCTGCACAGAACATCAGTCATAATAAAATAGCAAAAAAATGGAAGCGTTCAGATTTGGCTTCAGACTCGTCACACAAAAGTTTGTGTTGCTGATTTAAACAGTTAAATTAGTTGTGTTGCTTCGTTTGATGGCATCAGATTATCATATGACTGATGCTAAGTGTCTTTTTGCAGCCACATGTTCCTCATCAGTGTCCTTCAGTCGTTCTAATTGTAGTATAATGTGCAAAAAAACGAACACTTAAGTCAGTTGAGGCTGAAAAGGTAAAAGTGGAATCAAATGTTTAAGTTTAAAGCCTTAACAAGTAAAGAAGAAGTTAAACTGTCGCTGAAGGATATTAAATCAGTCGAAATGTCATCAAACTGTGAAAGAAATGTACATTTTATTGTAGGAGCTGCAGCATCAGAGGTAGCAGAATAAATAGCTTCAATAACATCCTTAGAAAATCCTCTTCGTCAAAGTTGGAGCTTTAAAAAAACGACAGAAGTTCAGTTTTTCTCTCTCTGCAGGATCCTACGAGTCCTTTTAAAGAGGATTCTAGGGATGAGGTTGTAGTTCAGCTGCCTCCTTTGTCTTCTTATGTTCAGTTTAATTCTTAAAACATTATTTTTGAGTGTCTGAACCACCCTGATGATTACACTTGACCGTGCATTTGTTGAACTTGTAGCTCCTCTTGATGCATTCGGGTCTTAAAAACAGGAAATCTATGGACTGAGTCACTGAATTAAAACTATCTGGCAGGTCTTTTAAAAGGATTCGATCGTGATGTTTGGCTCAGATTTCTGATCCCGATCCTGATCTTCCTCCTGAAAAAACAGCTTTCAGTCCGCTTCCTACAGCAAACACTAAACGGCTGAGTGTGCAGCCACAGCGCCACCGTGTTGCCTCGGCTTCGGCGGCTCGAGGAAATCCTGGCGTGGACGATAAGCAGCTGTGACCTCGGCGACTCCGAGATGAGGTTTAGTTAACTTTAATCAGCCGCTGATCAGTAAACACGACATGAGAGCTTCAAGACGTCCTCTTGAAGTCCTCAAACGCAGCGCTGAGGGCAGATAAAGGTCACCGACAGGCTCCAGGCCCAAGATCTACTGCAGCTTTATCAGCTTCTCCTCCTTCTTTCTGTCCAAACTCCCAGATTCTCACTTGTTCTGTTTGCCTGTTTGAGTTCCTGAATGCTGACATCATGGCTGACTGTCAGGAGGTTTAACAGAAGAATGAAAAAGCTTCAACTCCACAAAATGACTTCTGATGCAAGTAAACTGCTCAAAGATGCTTTTATGTGACGTCATTATCAACCTGTTGTTACAAGTTAGAGGCTCGGTTTAGTTTAGGCACCAGCATTACTGGGTTAGATTCGTCAGGATTTGGGTTACATTTGAAGCTTTCCCTCCATTTTCTGGGTTGCCATGGTGACAAGTCTTCATCTAACATACGATTGGTCGGCTGGAAAGGAGCATTATGAACTTTGACATCAAAATATATAAAATGATCTTAAAAAATGTGATTATTTTTGTTTGATATTTGCCGATATGTGAAAGAAAAATTATATTAAGGATTTTTTTTAAGTTAAATATTTTTTAGCCATACAAACAATATGTATACATAGTTTTTTTTAAACAAATAAATGTACTTATATTTTGTATATAAATTTATTTTTTGTTTATGTTTTGTTAAATACCAGAAGAAAAATTAAATATGAATTTACATGTGGCTGTTAAAAACAAACAAAAAACTGCAAATAAAGTCCACAAAAACTATGTCAATTTTTATAAATAGTAGTTTTTGTTTTTTTTTTACCACATGCGGCACTGAAATTACGCCATTTAAACGAGGTGACAAATATAATTATTTTACAGATTTGTGTTATGTAAAAAAAAAAAGATTATTAATGACTGAAAAATCTTCAAAAATAAAAATTTTATTTAGTTTTTCTAAATTGCAAATATCTTGTAAAATTAGAGAAAAAATTTAAGTGTTCACCCTCAAAAATCTAATCTGTAAATAAAGTTTTTCCAAACACTGATTCATTCTTCTAAGTCAGGTTTAGAATTTAATCCCCTTTAACCTCCAGCTGCTCTTGTTTCAGTCCATTTATTTGTCGTTAAACTAATTCCTAACTCTGCCGTTTCATATTCTGGATTCCAGCCCGTGAAGCTCTTGCTGCTCAGTTTGTGTCGGTGCAGGGAGTCGGTTCTGGCCACAAGTCCCACTGAACGCTTCATTTCTGGGCTGCGCACACCCAGCCGCCCTCTGAGGTCAGCAGATGCAGCTGATAGACGGGAAGCGCCACATAAACACACGAGGAGATGAAGACGTTCTGCACAAGTGTTTGTTTTGACTGCACATGCTCGTTACACGAGGCCTCCGAGGACTCGGGTGTGTGTGAGCTTCCCGTCCGGATTAAACGTGTGTTCAAATCATGTATCTCAGTTTGTTTATGTGCAAGAAGGAGGGAGATAGAAATCAACAAAGGCAGCCAGAGAGAGAGAGAGGGAGGGAGGGGAATGAAAAGAGATGAGAGGAGGCAGAAAATCAGACGGACTGGTTGGTCTCAGAGTGGATCAGATGCAGCCGAGAGGACAGAAAGAAGCTCGTCTGTGGCCTCTGACATGGACGTCCTGCCAGCGTTAGCCAGCTCAGCGCTGGCCTCCACGGTCAGCCGGCTCAGGGACAACGCTGCCTTCAGGGGCATCAGCAGGAGGCTCAGCAGGAGGTAGGAAACCCCCGAGGAAGAGGCTCCGAGTGCAGGGAGATGTGTGGTGGCTTCACTCCGTCAGTCAGGCTGAACGAGCTCTGATCTCCACCGAGTCCTTCTTTTATCTTTAAAACCGTCACATTAGATCCAGTGATGGCTGATTTCTGGCCTCTCCTTCCACCAACTGGATCCTCAGTTTATGACACTGTTTGTGTTTCATCTTCTGTCTTTGGATTTGAAATCAAAGATCTCATCAAGTTTCCAGACACGTTTCACGGCATGAAGTTGGAATAAGAACTTTTTTTTTTCCTGTCGACTGGAACCAGGGAGCAGATCTTTAAACCTGCGTTTTTTAAATAAACATTTTCTTGTTTTTTTACAGATTTGCCCTGTTTTTGTTCACTTAGAGATCAAAACCAAAAAAATCACAGAAAAATCAATATAATTTACATGTAAACCGCTTTTTTGTTGTTGTTTTTTTTTTTTAAATATAAATGTTTATAACAAAAAATCATCATTTTTACTGATAGAAATTTGCTCTTTTAAGATGTTTAACTATTAAATTCGATGTTTTTTCTTTTTATTTACTGTAATAAAATCAGCAAACTAGATTATTTTAGATTATTTGCTGTTATGTTAAAGATTTTTTTTTGTCATTTTACGTTCAACTACACATAAAAACTGGTAAAATTCACAGAAAAATATTAATTTAAATGTTGACTTTGCCAAAAAAAAAAAATCACCTTATTTTTGGAGTATTTAAATCAGCAACTTAAAAAAACAACATTATTTCATAGATATTTGCAGTTATTCAAAAAAAAAAAAACTAAATTAAATTAAAAAAAATAGACACTAAGATGGCAAAATTTTCTTTTTTTAAAAAATTGTAATTTACAGATTTTCCTTTTTTTTTTTTTTTTTAAATAAAATTACAGATTCTGTCTAGTAAAGTCACAGAAAAAAGTCTAGTTTTCTCAGTATTTTTTTGTATTTTTATTAATAGTAACCTTTTTTTAAGAATGCGTGGACATAAAATTACACAATTTTACACAGATTTGCTGTTATTTGCATTTTCTTTTATACTGTTTCAGAACGCTGCAGTACTCCTCCATTTGTAATGTTTTCTGACATCCTGCTGCCGGATTTTCACAGTTTGTTGGTTTCCAGTGAGCTGCACCTGATGGGGAGGACAAGTGTCTCATAATTGTCCATCACTGACTATATTTTGGTTTATTTGACCAAAAGCTGCCTCTGATTGTTTTCTGATTGTCTGTGTGAGAGCTGATATCTCAGAAAACCCTGAAGCTTCAGTGGAAAGAAACAGTTTGTTAGCAGAAAGGTTTTGGGATCCATTTATTAATATTCAAACTTTAGTAAAGTGAGGCGTCAGGTTTCTGTGACGTTTTGCCGCTATGGAAGTGAAATCTTGACTGTTTAATTTAATTATTAACAGTTTAAATATCTCTCCTGTCCCGTCCTGCAGAACCATGTCGTCTCCAGAGATGTGCTGGCCGGTGCCGATGCGAGCCATCGGGGCCCAGAACCTCCTCACCATGCCGGGGGGAGTCTCCACGGCGGGATACCTGCACAAGAAGGGAGGCAGCCAGTTCAGCCTCATGAAATGTGAGTTCACACGACTCTGAAGAGGAACAAAGCGTGACGAAATCAAGAGAGATGATAAACGTTTGTGACGCCTGTGTTTCAGGGCCTCTGAGGTACATCATCATCCATAAGGGCTGCGTGTACTACTATAAGAGCAGTACCCATCCAGCCCCACAGGGGGCGTTCTCTCTCAACGGCTACAACAGGTCAGCAGAAACCCCTCAGTCTGTCCTCTTGTCTCTTATCGAGCTTCCTGAGCGTCCACATGAGCAGTTATCAGACATGTTGTTGGTCAGATACAGAATAAATCCAGAGTTTCAGGCGTTTGTCTCGCAGCCTGAATGAACTTTAAACTTCATTGTCTCGTCCAAACACTCTCTGGTTCGTGGATTCTTTCCTCCTGAGCCGCAGAAACCCAAACGTGTAATTTACATACTCGGCTCTGACTGTGTTCTCACAACGCTACTCTTCTGGAACACAACGAAGAGTCGGTCGTTTCCACACTCGTGTCTCTTCCGGCTCAGATTTACGCGTTCAGGCTGCAGGAGCTCGTTGGAGTAAAACGTGGAGAGTTTAGAGGCATGACTCAGCGTTACGGAGTCAGACTGGTGTCAATATGATCAAACTAAACGTAGTTTTGTTTGATGTTTCAGAAGGTTTGTTTGATCATAATGACACGAATGTCTTCCATGTTCTGTAACACAAGAGAACAGCTCCTCTGACTGCAAAGTTTGTGCTGTTGTTTCACTAATGTTCCCTGTTTTGGTAAATTACAGAGATATTTGGATAAAATTACAACAAAAAACATATTTATATACATGCTAACTCTTCAAAAAAAAAAGAAGAAAGACTAAAATTATAAATATTATTTATTTTCACCAATGATAATTTCTTTAGCAACATTGGACCCTAAAATGACAGTTAACTGTATTTAAATCAACAAAAATATTTTACAGATATTTGTCGTTATTTAAAAGATAAATTATGTACATTCAGGACTAAAAAATTGTACATTACAAATAATATCGACTAAATTAAATTAATTTAAAAAAAAACTGGACATAAACCAAAAATCTGTACATTCACAAATAATAATTTGTTCTTTTAAAGCATGTGACTGTGAAATTATACAGTTTTATTGTATTTATATGAGCTAAAAATAGCATTAGTTTGCAGATATTTACCAATATTTGTGCAGTTCTTGAATGTTATTGTATTTTATTTAAGGTTGTTTTTTCTGCCAGATTTTAATCATTTTATTTCGGATCTTTTGTAATATTTTACGTCATTTCTGATTTACAGAACCGATTATCATTAAGAAAAAAATACTCAAAACAAACAGATGTTTCATACAGTGTCGCCTCCACTGTGCTGTAGTTAAACCGATTCTCAGTCCCAGTAGTTCAGTAGAACAGATTATTCACTGAGCGTTATTATTTACTGAAACGTGAATAAAACTGTTTATCAATCCTCAGAGTGATGCGAGCCGCCGAGGAGACGACGTCCAGCAACGTCTTTCCTTTCAAGATCGTCCACTTCAGTAAGAAACACAGAACGTGGTTCTTCTCAGCCGCCAGCGAAGACGAGAGGAGGGTGAGGACAACACAACGGGGCACAGGATGTCCACTAATACAGAAATATAAAGTCAAATTAAGGGTTGGTCTGGTTACCAAGAGCTTAGCTGTTGCCACAGTTTTAATCCCAGAGAGTCACTTTTAATCTCCAAAAACACTGAAATATAATTAAAGTATATCAAAATATATCCAAGGTATTTATTGTTATGTGATTCTGTTCAGTAGTGTTTCCTGTTGAGAATTAATTGATTTTGTTTAGGTTAGTGGGTTTAAACAGAGGTGGTACTTTCTCCTCTCGTCTAGCATAATTCTCATTTTAATAATACTAATATTTGGGTAATTTCCTTATTTATTGCTGCTTGGAGTAACGTTAGAACAGCTGTTACACACATCTGTACGACGTTCTAGCGAAATCCAAACAACTCCAAAATCTTCTCGTTTCCATTTTTAAAAAGTAGTTTGGATTTTGTCAAAGTTAGAGAAGTTTGTGAAGCTAATTAATTCTGATTCTGTTGAATTGTTTTTTATTTTGTGTGTTAAATGCATTCAACTAGAAAACACAACACTGACTCATTTCTAGGCCCACTGATTGAACTAAACGAGACTTTTCTGTTAAATGAGCAAATTTACAGCCATGTTTTGGGTAAATCTGCATCGGGAAATAAAAAAGTCTGATTGTTTTCTGAGTGCCAAAGTTTCTGTTTCACATAGACAATATTTTTACATATTTTGCAGAAGTGGATGCGATACCTGCGGAGGGAGATCGATCACTATAACGACAGAAAAGATTCCCAGATTCCAAGGTAACCTCAGCAAACCATCATCACGTTTCACCGCACAGCGTGGCCTCTATTTATCTTTAATATACTGATTATAGTTGTCACCCAAAGCACAAACTACCTGGAATAGAAATGGGATCATGTAAGTGTGTACACGTGCAGGAAAACCTCATTTTCTGTCATATCACACTACGTTAAGCTTCCCGACATCAGTCACCTTTAACAACTGAGCAGGACTTCAGTAAACTAATTATTATTGGTTGTGGCAACTATTTCCCAGCAGAAGCTACATCTGTAGGCTAATTAATTATTCATGTAGGCAATTAAAATGGCCTCTTATGTTTGATTAGTAATCTACAAGGAGGTTTTTTTTATTCAATCTACATAATGTTATTGGTAGCGGGGACATTAGCAGCTCATTTTGTACATTGTCAGTTTATTCAGTGTCTTTTTCATTTTAATTTTAATTTATTAAAACCAACTTTCTTCTCTAAAATAATTCTATTCAAGGCTCAGTTTGACAAAAGATCAAATTAGTCGTCGTGTGACGAAAAGCCAGATAAGACATCAACATGTTTTTCTATTTTATATTAGCCTATTTAGCGTTCACAGTTGTGACATTTCTGGAAACAAGAGTTAGCTTTTTGGCTAGCTGGCAAACTGAAACGGTAAATTAGTATTGGTAAAATAAATAACGTAATAAGCTTTACAGTAAGTTCTTTTTAAACTTTAGAACTCGTTATGTTGAAACTTCAGTTCCTAGCTAGCATAAAAGCTACCGCTAACAGAGATAAGACTTGTTTTGATAGCAGTTAAGCTAGTGGCTAAAAGATTTCAGATTGATTGTTTAGCTGTTGGTGTCATTTTAAGTTTATTTTCTTCAATTTATGCAAAATATTCTGTGAAAAAAATAAAATATATTGACAGTGACGGATTTTGCAACTTTACCAGTGAGCTAGTTAGCTTTAAAACTAGCTTGTAGCAGTAACAGCAGGTCTGGAAAGCACTTGCGCTCGTGGCAAAAAGTGTTCAGATTACACTAATAAACTACTGACATCCTTTTGACTGATGTTTCTTCAATTTTGATTATTACTGCCAAACAAAAAATATTCTAATATTCCAATAATGGAAATATTTTAGCATTCATAAAGTTGGGAATTCAATAACTAGCTAGCTGTAAAACTAGCTTGTAGCAGCAACAGTTAGTCTGGAGAAGTGACTAAAGGTTTTCAGATTCCCACAATAGCTACTGACGTCATTTCAATTTAATTTTCTTCAATTCCAGCTGTTACTGCCATCCAAAACTACTGCAACGTTCCAAAAACCGAAATATTTTGACATAAATTTAGATTTTTCTAGCTAGCTGGATGTCTTAAACAAAGCTACCTGCCTGTAGAAATATTTTTTTTCGCATTTATTAACACAAACATTTTCTTTGTCGCCACAGTGACTCAGATTCAGATGCTGACAGTTTCTACGGCACCATTGAGAGGCCCTTGGACATTAAACATCATGTCGAAACCCCAGGAGATGGTAAAACCCTGATAGTGAATACATGTGCATGAAACATGTTCTATAGTATATTTGTGTGTTATTAAACTGTTGTGGCTATTCTTCCTGTGTGAAGATTACATTGAGGATGATGACGATGAAGACGACGAGGAAGACTATCTGAAGCCGGACAGTGACCGTTCGCCGACATCTACAGGTGACGCCACATACGCCAACCCATTCCTTTACCTTGATAATGTGCTAAAAGTGGAAAATGGAAGGAAGTGTAAGCAGCTTCTTGACTGAAAACAGGAAACCTTTCTGATTTCGTGTTTTCTTCGCTCGTTCAGGTCGACCCACAGGACCACCTCCTTCCTACCCTCCTCCCCCGGTGCCGGATGTGCTCCCATCGCGCCAAGACTCCAGTGCGGGTTTCCACAAAGGTCTTCCTCCTCCCCTCCCGCCACAACACAGAATCCCAACCAGTCCTCTTCCTAAGAAACCTCCGCCTTCTATCCCACCTCCCTCCATACCAAAAGACAAAGGCCTTCCACCTCCTATCCCTTTTGCCCCTCATCTACGTAGGTCCACGTCTCCAACCCCTCCACCAATTCCTCCTCCGAACCCAAAGAAGACTCTTCCGAACAGGGGGTTCTCATTGGGGGGTACTGACAAGAGTAACTGGAAGGCTCTGCCGCCGATGCCGATTCAGTCACCGGCCACTCTTCCCATCTGTGACCACTTAGAAAGCAGGTTGCCACTAAATGGTCCCTTTCACATCCCTCTTAATGCTGGAGGGAGCCAGTCGTTGGCAAACAACCACCTCCGCAGCAAGCCAGGTCTACCGACTCGGCCATCCGTAAGCCCCGCAGCATCCGTCCTGTCCCTCAACCACATACTGCCTGGGCGTCCATCATCGCCTGGCCACCCTCCAGTCTCTCCACTGCTTAAACACAATAAACCGATGACACCCAAACCACCTCCACCGACGGTCAAACCACCAGTGCCTGCTGCCAAGTCCAAGCCGCAAGGAACACCGCTTCAGTAAGTTCAAGCACAAAGACTGAAAGTAGGGGGGACTTGCAAGTGTAACTCTGAGCAACCAAGATAATTCTGGTCGACTAAAGTTGCTTGGAAAACAAAATCTGCATGTTGTTTCTTGGTTACCTGACAGCAACATCATAGCCTTATTAGGGACAGTTCATTGTTTTCTCTTGACTAATTCCAATTTTTAAAACGGGTGCATCGAAATTACAACAGGTACACATCGGTTTCCCACGTCGATGGTCGCATTGCCCCTCATAGCGAATGCAGAACACCTCAAAGGGCACCCGTGGATGTTCCTGAAAGGTGGCGACTGTGCTGTTTTTACAGATTTTATTGTAGCTACCTGCAGATTGCTGTGTAGTGATTGTTCCTAAGGTGTGCTGAGCACAGTGGGTGGATGTAGCACAGGACTTCTGGAGAATTTAGAACTTCCTACAGTGTTTACTCCCTGTTCCAAGCTTGCAACTACAACTCCTTTTATGATTAGCTATAAAGGTGTTGATGACGGAGAATCTTCTTGTATAGCTTCTGCTCCAAACAAGCATTTGTTTTCAGCACCATTTGTTTTTTTCGTCTTCTTCTTGTTTTGTTCCTCCTAAAGTGCGAATGTTCTGGAGAACTTACAACTTCTTACTGAGTTTGGGCTCTGTTGATGGAAAGCTTGTACAAATGAAAGCACCTCTGAAGTCCAGAACAAAGTACTTTAACTACAGCTCTCCTAAAGATGAATTAGAAATGTGTGGAAGATGGAGAATCTCTTTGGATAGTTTCCGCTCCACACAGTCACAAATTTTGGGTTTCAAATAGACGTCTGCATAGGGGTCCATGTTTGCCCTTGCAGACTTGGGTAAATGAAAATGCAGGGTGTCTTCAAAACACCCAACTTTTCACTAGTAGTCTGCTATTAAAATAATGGATTATGCGATTGATGTAACACTATGAACCCGCCATTGTCCAACCAGTCATAATTTGCTCGGATGGGACCCTATTAAGCAACCGATCAGCCAGTTGATCTGAAGCCTAAAGGCGTGGAAAACGACTGTAAAGCCGCCTTATTGAGACGCTGTATCCTGTTGATTAAACAGGATTCCCAGAAATGGTTGAAACTGCCTCACTAAGATGTGCTTTCTCACCAGAAGAACATCTCCAGAAGGACAGAGTTTCCGCTCGCTGGGAGAAGAGACGCCTACAGATTTCAGGCGGAAACAAGACGCGATCAAACCCGGCGGAGGAGACGATTCTGACGACGACTACGAGAATGTAAGAGAAACCGAAATTACGTCAGCTGATAATAACGTCTGAGTCGCCGCGTCTAGAGATGTTGCTTCAGATAAGGCGAACCAATTTTCATTATCTCGACTGAACACAGTGAACTCCTCCCTATATTTGGATTCTGGTCATTCAAATGACTAGTCACTGTATTTAGGCCTTAATGAACATCTCACATGAGTCATTCATTTCCAAGGAGACTAATCTCTTACTGTAAAGCAACAATCAACCGTAAGTCCAGTTTAGGAAATAGTTTAGATGAAACCACATAAACTGACAACCACATACATGATGTGTAACAAAATTCCCATTTCTTGGACCTCCTCCAGTTTGCTAAATGTAGTGCACATTGCATGGGCTCAGATGGGTTCAATAAGATTTTGAGGATATTTTTGTAGATCATCCTTCGATAACAAACATTTAAGTTCAACTTTAGTGTCTTTCTGGCTTCACTTGTTGTTTATTTTTAACGACAAACTAGATGTTAGCAAACAAGTCACACCAAGTTTTTGTGCTGTTGTTTTCTATTTATTTATTTTGCTTTTATTTCTCTAAAGGCCCACATTTGAGCTGATGTCCAATAAACTCATCGTTCACATTGTGTTTCTATCTACAGGTGCAACTTCCAGACTCAGTGTTTATTGATTCAACTGAAACCAGCTTTGTGGAAAAGTAAGAAAACACTGATTTTTAAGATTTTTTTTGCCACTATAAGTTGTACATGTATAATATATCTACAGACAGTAGAAATCCCTTCATCATGCCACACTGTGCTGCTGTTTTTTTAGAGTGTTTCTGCCCTCTAGTGGTGAAAACTTGCCTCCTCTTTTATCAACACCAGTTTATTTCTAGATTTTACTCATGGTCACATCTGCTTCACGTTTTCTAGTTCGGTCTTTGCAGGATGGTTTCATTAAAATCTTATGAAACTGTGTCTCTTCCTGCAGGTTATTCAGGGAGACCTCAGTTTCTCCACAGGATGGACTGTATGGCATCAGAAACTCAGGAACCAAAACAGCAAAGGTAAAAAAAAATAAAGACAGTCAAAATAAAAATCATTTTACAACCATTTTCCTCTCCTGTACTGTAGAAATGTGTCTGGCTGACATAGCTGGAGCTCAGTTCTGGTCTTGTAAAGATATTCTGACACACCCTCTACTGAAACTCGTCAGCAATGCTCGACCGAAACATCTGTTGAATTAATCCAAATTAACTTTCCTACATACAAGATTTATGGCCAAAAATGTGTATGAATAATAACCAACTACACCCTCAGCCAGGAATGCCGTGCATTTAGTTTCACAGTCTCATGGCAAAAGTCTAAATGGATCTGAATGTAGATTAAATCCTCAGTAGAGTTCTTTCATTTGTTCTGTTTCTTCTGTTTGCTCAACAAGCCTAAAGTGTCCTTAGCATTTTTTCACCATATTCCACTTCAGCAATACTAACCAAAATGTCAGTTGACAGGCTTTTTTCTTCTTCTTGGGGATAATGTCAGTTTAGCGAGACAACCCTGCTTATTATTTATACTGAATATTTAAAATAAAATTAATATATAAAAAAAAAAACTCACATTCTCAAGCACTAGCAATTGTTTTGTCGTCATATTTTCGTGGTATAGCATCTATAATTTAAGTTTTTTTAAGATAATTATATTTAACAGCAATATGAAATCAATGAAATCATGACAAGGGTTGTTTCTAGTGACACAGTTATATCTGACTCTGCAGATTTTCTCAGAGGGTTTAATGAGTTTCAGCCACAACTTTAGGCCATGTAACTGGATATTTACAATAACGGACACCAGATCGTTTTCAAAAAAATCTTTGTTTACACAAACCCTTATAAACACGTCGCTAAGAGCCGCTATGAGCATGTCCGACCTATAGGGGGCAGTGTAACGAGAAGCATAAAGCCATGCTAGCCAATCAGAATCCTGGAAAAAACACAACAACGAATGGCATAAATTACTTCCTGTTCCTTCAACAATAATGGGTCGTTTGTTTGGGCCGACAGAGAAGCTCCTCCACATAATAGAACATTTCTGAATGTAATTGCAAACAGGCCAAAAACAGCATCCATTTCTATCACAGCAGCCAAACTGCTAACATGGTCGCACACATATGACGCTGATGACGCTTTTGTCGCACACTGTGACGTCAAACTCTGTCTCCTCCTGTCTACATGCAAACATAAAGACAGAGTTTTTCCACATTTCCACTGTGGGAGAGTTTTCAGACATGATCGTTTTCGGTGGCTTGTAGCTTCGTTTACGTGTAAACCAAAGATACCAAAAATATCACCATTTTAGCTGCGTCTAAACGCGGCCTTATTCTCTCTCAGCATTCTCGTAGCCACAGCAGATGGCTGTAGATCTAAAAAAAAAATCCAATAAACATCACCTGATTAGCACCAAACAATGAGGCAGTGAACATATTGGAGCATTTAGTGTTTAAAGGAGTTGGTGGAGACCAAAAACAGAGCTAATAGTAAATATTGTTGTTGTTTTTTTTCATCTTATTCTGGTCTCAAGGTGAGTCAGTCCCTCCTAGTCTTTATTGCACATGTTTGTATCTTGCATCTTAATATCTGACCTTTGTGAAGTTGATTTATTTGCATTTAAAGTCTAATCAAAGGATTTTCGATGTGTCCAGGTGCTGGTGGTTTGGGACGTCAGTGTAAGCAAAGCCAGAAACTACCGACTGTTTGAAGAGGTGAGAGCTCGCTACTGTATTTGCACAAACATACACGATTTGAATCATTTCATGCACAAAATAAAGATTTACATCACAGTAACAAAGTCTCCTGCTCTCTGGCGGTGCCTCGGCAGGACGGCTGCATATTTCTGGAGAGCGACATGACCTTCCCCAACCTGTCGGCTCTGATCGAACACTACTTCAGCCATCCTCTTCCTCAGCACGGCTCGCTGTGCCTGCAGAAGCCCTACAACCCCTGAGGCTGCCGACTCAAACGAGGCTGAAGCCGAAGCAAAAACAAACGGCGTCTCTGCAGCTGGAATCCATCTCTGTCAGCAAGGCGTGGACGTACGATAAGTCACACGGGCTAAAAAAGAAAGCTGCCACAGGATACCTCTCACTGTTCAGTGGATTAAAAACAAAACAAACTGCATTTTCACCTTTTTTTTTTTGCAACATATTTAAGACAAACTAGACTCTTATTATCTTACTATGTTCGTTCTACTCTCTGTACTGGAAACATGTTAAATTATCAATGAAAGACTTTCTGTCTAATGGATCCAACATCTCGATTAATCAAACGTTCCTGCTGTTTTACGCAAACTGTGAAGAATCAGCGTGAGATGATGAAGCACCAGTTTTATAGATGAGATGCGTTTCGTCCACCGGGGGGCGCTGTTACACCAAAATGGCTGCTTTAAAAAAAAAATTCAAGTCACATTTCCACACTATGTCCACAACCTTTAAGTTATATTTTAGTGCATTTATTTACATTTGATCGAGTTTTCTAAAGGCACATCGGCCAACCATATGTACGTGGTGTCATTTTAAATTTCTATTTTAAAAAGATGTATTTAATATTCTGTTTTACACGATAAGATTCTGCATTATTAATACCAGCCTCATCAAGATTAATAGATTTTAATTCAGGAGATAAAAACCTGTGAAGGTTGTGCCATAACGCTGTGGACATGAATAATGAACACGTCGTCATAAATCTCACCTTTTTTATGTCTGTGAGTTATAGCGGGTCCTAAAACCAACATGCCACATGATTTGTTGTTTTCTCTATTTTCACATCACGTACCACAAAATAATCCCATTTTGGCCTCTTTAGGGAGCCAAATAACCCAAAGAGGCTTCATTCCACATGCAAGCAGAAATGTTTTAATACAAATTTAAACTTTCAGCCTCATTTCTGTGTCATTAACAGCCAGCATGTCTTGTTCAGGTGCAAAGATCTGAAACTATAATCATGATGTTTGCTTGCAGACCTGTACAACACTCCTGGTTTACCACACTAGGAAAAGTTTCAAAGCTCCTCTTTGTCAGGTTTCTAAACTCAAACCTTTTTTAAAAATGCAACGATGCTGAAGTTCGACAACATCTCATTTATTCACAGAGAAATAAATCCAAACTATAACTGATGCCACATCAAACACACATTCTACAGTTTGTGCAGCACTGACTTTATGCTGTAAAATCTATATTTATATGTAAATGCTGTATGTACTGTACAAAAAAACAAAAAACGTGTGTAAAAAAATGTAAATATATTATTTTTTACAGAAATATATGTCGAAAATACATAAAGGATTACTTCTAGCCTCCTGTTTTGTCTCTCTTTTTTTTTTTTTTTTACTTTATTTACAGTAAATATTAACTTAATATGTGACTTTTCATTTTATTTATTTATATATGGTAAATCATTTTGGGGGAAAAGAGTCTTTTTCAACTAATTTTGAGTTGTTTTGGACCAATTTGGATGCATGTTGAAGAATGTTTAACTCATTTTGGAAAGTTTGGAGTTTTTTATGACAAACTTAAAGTCATGGATATAGTCTTTTGAATGATTTTTTGGATGCATCTCAAATTATTTGGGAGAAATTTGGGTGAATTTGGACAAATGTTTTGTCATTTTGGACAACTCTTGTTTTGTACAGATTTTGAATATTTCTGGGCACATTTTGAGTCGTTGTTGATCATTTTGAAGTTGGTTTGGTCACTTTGGACAAATTTGACTCTTTTTCGACACATTTTGAGTCATGGAGGACAGATTTTGCATGGTTGTGGATAATCTTCAAGTCATTTTGGACAAGTTTTGTTGGACAAACTCAAAGCTGTGGATACATTTTTCACTGGTTTTGAATCATTTTGGATGCATCTTAAGTCATTTTGGACAAATGTGGGTGAATTTGGACAAATGTTGTGTCATTTTAATCAATCCTTAAACTGTTTTGTATAGATACTAAATATTTCTGGGCACATTTTGAGTTATTTTGGACTATCTTAAAGTGGATTTGGACACATTTTGAGTCATGTTGGACAAATTTTAGTCTTTTTAGACTGATATTGATTTATTCCAGGCACATTTTGCATTGTTTTGGACAGTTTTAAAGCCATTCTGGTCACGTATCAGGTCATTTTGGACATATTTCGTGTCACGTTGTGGAAAAAGACAGCAACAAAGCACGCTCTTGGTGCACTCCTGACCTCCTTCTTTGGCCTTGGAGACTGTGGCCTTTTCCCCTGAATGCTGATGTTCATTCTTTGAGTCACAGCGGTGATGTGGTGCTGCCTCCTCCAGTTCATGGTGAAACAAACACACGGTCGTATGACATTTTGACTCACAACGCTGCGATGCAGTGCCCTTTAGTAGCACCACACACTGAAACCGCTCGGCTGACCCAGATTTATCCTAACTGTGTAGATACCCAGAGCTGTATGTGCAGTTTTTCAGTTTCACTTTCAAACCATCATCAGAAGCTCGTAGGAATGCATCAACTGTGTCAGCGGGTCGGTCGATCGATCAACCCCTGACTTTATATCAGAGTGGATTATTTGTTTTGGCTTCCACATTCGGTGAGATTTTAGGACATTTGGGGAAAAGAGAGCACTGGTTTTGGTGCTCAGCATCACAGAAAAACTGACTTAAAGTAGCTGAATTAGTATTTAATGAGGATAAAGGTGGGAAAAGGAGACTGCTAATAAATATTAATTATGACATCTATTAGTTTAATAATGTCACAGGACTTAATTGAGACATTAAACATCATCACACGCTCGTAGTGTCCAGGAAACAGCATTTCCTTAGAGGCAGGTCTAGATGTAGGCAGTACGATGACCCGGCAGAGATATTTGATCAAAGTAAATGCTATTAGTTGGATATTTGTCAGTAACGTTTTCATATGAAGCAGCTGTGACTGTCGCTGTCTGTGGTGCTGAACTGCACTTCAGCTCCAGAAACAAACTTCCAAACTGAACACGATTAGAAAATCAATCCATTAATAATGAATCTTTACGGGGATCCTCACAGGTATGAGTGCTTTCTATTGACACTTTTATTATTTTTCCCTCCTCTCTCCTGCTTTGTTCACAGATTTGCACTTACCAACAAGTTTACAGCTCGTTTTGTTCCAGACAACTCATTCTGTGGTGGCACTAAATCAGCACAGCCTCCT
This sequence comes from Stegastes partitus, assembly GCF_000690725.1. Classification (NCBI taxonomy): domain Eukaryota; kingdom Metazoa; phylum Chordata; class Actinopteri; family Pomacentridae; genus Stegastes; species Stegastes partitus. Next base: position 128,454 of record NW_007579094.1, on the reverse strand, counting down.
CTTCCTTCTGCCTCCTTGTCTGAGGGCTCAGCAGAGAAAATAAAAAAAATAAAAAGAAATCCTAAAGAGCCCGTTCTCCCAGTTTTCCTCTCTCACCGGGAGATAAAGAAGCTCCTCCTCTTGCTACGAGCATCTTCAGAAACCTGGCCCAGATCTGAGCATGATTAAATATCTGCTTTCAGCCAGCGGTGAGCTCCCGCAGCTTCCTGCTGAGACGAGGATAAAGCTGTTTGGTCTGAGGAAGTATTGATATCTGTGGGCTGTGTGCAAGCCTCTGCTGCAGAAATGTCGCTGCTCGGCGAGGTTTGGGCACACAGCACAGGGTCGTGTTTCCCCACGATGAGGCGGAAATTTAAGGAATTAAACCCTTCCGGTGGCCGGTTTTATGAAGCATCTGTAGCTGAGTTCAATCTGTTTTTGTTTTTTCCTCCCATCTATAGATAAATTATGTTATTTTTCCAGCTTCTATCCAAAGCTGCTCTGATTGTAGCTGCTGGACGTTTGCTCAACATTCCTCTCTTGCTGTCCTGCTGTGAAGCGCTCTGCATGCACCAGAGTGACAAAGTCGAATTAGTTCAACAAAACGTGTGCAGACTTCACCACTTCTTTGCATGAAACTAGCTAAAATAATAGTCACACAGTCATCCTGTGTGCAGAAACGTTTCCATCTTCTGCATTTCTTACCTGCTGCGGTTCTTCTGACGCCGACGTTGAACGACTGCCGTGTTTACAGGTTAATATGGATGCTGGGAACGTGGCTGTAATGGAGCCATCTGGCCTGGTAATGGTCACCTTGGGTTTTGTGCGTGATGACAGTGTGCAGCGACATCAATCTGCCATGTTCAATTAGGGATATCTGACCACACACCAAATCAAACATGCAGATGTTCATTCAGAGGCTTTTTAATGTTGACCGTATATCCAGAACGATGTCACCAGTTGGTTTGAGTAGAGCGAGTTTGCAGCTCAATCTGGTGTTTGACTCCTCCTGTGTCATTGCTAATCCAAAAATGAGCAAAGAGATGTGAAGCATGAGTGTCCGAAGACGCCACAGCCTTAATTATACATAACTTTAAGCTTGAATATAATCTAAGGGGGTGAGTTGTATAAAAGTCCGTCCCCTGTACAGTCGTCATGAACGGTGACATTAGCTATAGACACCAAAACTGTTTTTGTTCCAGGCTGTAAACATGTTTATTTCTGCTGTAAAGTTGGACATTTTAACATGGAGGTCAATAGAAACTGACTCACTTAAGGAGACATCCCCTAGTGGACATATGAGGAATTGAAGATTTGTTTTTATTACTTTTGCACTGCTTGAAGTAATTTCTGTTCAGTTAATAATGACCTAAAGTGACTGTATGTCACAGAAATGTCCTCTCAGGTCTTATATTTGTAACATGAGGGTCTGATATGTGGTGATGTAGACGCTTTTTACTGTCCAGCCTCTGAACAGCAACAGTACTTCCTCCTTCTGACTCCTATGTGACAACTAATCAGAATTATTGAAGGATTAGCTGGAAGTCTCGCCTCCGTTTTTTCCGAGCTGCAGATGAGTCATGGTTAGGCCCACCGGAGAACGAAGACGCCGCCGTCAAGCCGACACCCGACTTTCCCGCCGAGCATCCAGCGTTTCCATGACGATGACGAACTCCCAACCGGATTAGCAGGAGGCTGCTGAGGACAGAGAGCTCGTCAACAAAGCGAGATCCTAATTAAGATCGTGAATGTGACACAAAGCGGCGCTTCCCTAAAGATGCCATTACATACGTAGATGGCATTTCATGAAAAACAATGTTTAAAAATCCTGTTTTTTGATGTTGAGCAGGATTACGAAGCAGAAGAAGTAAGAAAATAGTTGTTTTATTGTCTTCAGACTACAAAAAGAGAGCTGAGATAAAACTGCACTGAGCTAAAATCAACATTACAGTCTTTTTAAATTACAGTTCTTATCATGAGTGTCTTAAAAGCTGCTGTCGTTAAGAACATGTCTGATTCCTGGAGCTCCTGTTGTGGACGTCAACCAGCAGAATTCTATAAATTAATCTACATTTTGTAAAGAAATGGGACTTCTTCCTTTGATTAAAAGGGTTTACCATTAGTGCTTGTTTTTGCACTGTCAGTTTGAATCCATCCATCCATCCATCCATTATCTATACACCGCTTAATCCTCACTAAGGTCACGGGAATTTGAATCCTATATCCATAAATATTTTATATTTTATTATAGTAAAGTCCAGATACTGCAACACTGATCATGTCTGTATATATCATACTATATTACAGAATTTAGAGTACATTTGTGTTGCTTTTACAGCTTGTTTTTGTGTTTAATTTATTTTAAAATGGCTCTAAAGTGATCCAGGGTTCTGCGAGATCCTTCCCTCTCAGTCGTGTTGAGTTAAAATGAAGCTTCTTAAATCTACTGAAATATTTACGTTGCTTTTAAGTCTCTATAAAACCCAGAACAGGTCCGTTTGCATCAGTCGTGTTTCTGATTTGAGCAGCTCTGACGGGAAGATTTCAGAAGATCTCGTTGGAAAGCTGGAAACCAAACCTAAAATTATAGTAAAATGACTGTTCTCCTGTATCTAGAGATGTAAAATCCTGTTTTGTGGTATTGTACACTTTGGTTTTGTTGTCTGTTAGGCCTTTAGAGTCGTTTGATGCGTCTCTCAAACTGGACCTCTTGAGCTGGATTTCATTGTGGTTTTCTGCAAAAACGTACAAATTGTCTTTATTCTGAACGCTGATTAATTCACAGTTTATCTGATTTCACTTCATTCTTTTCAGCAGCAAATTGTATTCTGACCATTTTCTGCCGCTGGAAAATAAACAACTATCTGATTTTTCCATCAAAGCTACAATTCATCCCATCAAATGATGTCAGAACTGCGAATGGACTTCAGGAATCATCTTCGCTTCGCAGGTCCCTGATGGTTAAACCTGCAAATAGGGATTTTTCCACATAGCAGCTTTGATTTCCGTCCTTCAGATCCACAATCAGTCTGTGTGTGTTTGGCAGCGAGGAAGAGACGGCCGGAGGAAGACAGACACTTCCGCTTACAGAATTATACAGTGGTTTGCGAGCGTGTTGTCAGGGAATGTAAAAATCTGGGACAGACTGAGCCTTGGGGTGCATCAGCAGCCATCAGCCATCACCGAAGATGAGGTTCAATCCTCTGATAAGAACTACGAGAGTCTATAAAACCTGGCAGCGCGCAACCCCCTGGAAATACCAAAGGCCTGCTGATCAACGGCATCGCAGAGGCGGAGCGGGAAGGAATCTAACAGCCGAGCTCGGTTCCAATGTTTGGTGTTATTTTTTGGGAAATGAGACATCTGCTCTTGCAAAATGATTGGAAATAAAAACCTGAACTAAACACATGGTGCGGTTCAAGTGGTTGGAGCTTTGAATCTGCAGCTGCCAAGAAATTATAGCACATTTTATCTTCGGTTGTTATGCAGACTGAATAATGAGAGCCAGGTAACTGGGACTTTTTTAATTTTGGAAAATTTGAAAAAACGATTCTATCGATTGGTCAGGAGGGGAAATATGGAGGTGAATGTTTTGGATGATTTCATAAATAGGCTTACTTTCTTTTAGATGTTACTAGATATTATTACTCATTTACCAAAACAAGGAGAAACTGTAAAATCTAAATACAAAAATAGAGTTAAAAATTCTGTTTTTAATGTTTGTTTTTTTACAGTGTACAAAGGAGTACAAAGGTCAGCTTCTTTTCTGTTATTTTACTAAATTTTTTATCTTTATTTTTAACAAAAATAAATATCTGTAAAATATATATAAACATTACTGTTATTAGTTGTTATAAAATATTAATGTAAAAGGAAAGTTTAATAATAGTAATAATAATAATAATAATTATTTAACTAAATATTATCAGTGATTAAAGAAAAGAGAGAAAAACTGTAATATTGCAGCAAAAATAATGATTGTTTTTGCAGATTTAACAGTACAGTAAAAATAGTAAATAAATAACTAAAAAATTATTTTAAACAACATACAGTTAAATTTTGTGAACCTTTTTTTTTCATTGTATAAATGAATAAATAAATAAAAATAGTAACTAAATTACAAAAAATTAATAAATACAGTTACATTTTTTGAACTTTTTTTTCTTTTAACAGTGCACAAATGAGTTTTAATTAAACAGGGAAAAACTGTAATATAGCAGCAAATATATACATATATATTTGAGGATTTTTTTAAACAGTAAAAATAGTACAAATTATTACAAAATACAGTTTATATAGAACTGTTCATAAGAGAAACTGTACATGTATATTTGTGTATATTTACAGTAAACATGGGCTGGGTAACAAATGGTAAAATATAGTAGAAATAAGTAGAATTTACATTTATAAAACAGACAATGTAAATATAGGCGACATAAAAAGCACTTAAGATGTTTATATTTTTATTTTTGCAGGATAGAACTGCTTTAGTGTATTTATAACCATAATAATGTTTTCAGTGTATTTTACTGTAAACCAGCTCATTGCTGAATTATGCTGTGCGGACAGTGAAGGGTTAACTCTGAGCAGCGCCGTGCTGAAGGAGGAAAACACGCACAGAAAACCCTCCTCAGCTGAGACGGGCTCCGGTGCAGCAGCAGCAGCTCCTCTCAACCGGCCACCGCTCCTCGGTACCGTCAATTCCCCGCAAGAAAAAAAAATAATAAAAAAATGGATTTCAGCTCGAGACGGCAGAACGGGAGCCCGCACGGCCCGCACGGCGCGCGGTTCTAGGACGCTTCAAAAGGCGCGTGCTGTGCCGCCTCCGTTTCCCTCCCCCGGTGTCCGAACCGGGATTTCTGCTGTGGCGTCGGTAGGAGCTGCTCTGCCGTGTGTGTGTGTGTGCGTGTGCGTGCGTGCGTGAGTGAGTGAGTGAGTGAGTGTGTTAAAGAGCAGGCCGGCCACGAGCGCTCAGCTAGCAAACCGCACGTTCCGCCGCCAGAGATGGTCACGTCCACACCGGGGATCCTCCTGCTGCTCTTATGTCTCCATCACCGCATTACCGTCCACGGTAAGGCTCCTCTCCGGGCTGTGTGTGTGCGCTTCACCCGCTTGTGTGTCGCTGGGAGAGCCACGGCGACCCGGGGTGGGGGGGGAAACACGCTCCGTGAACCGGGAGGTGGGGAGAGGTTAGCTAGCGCGGACCGAGATTGTACACCTGTCTCGGCTGCTCCTTGAAGAAATGACCGTGCTCGGTTAAGCTAATCAACCGTCAATTGGGCTAAGAAAACACAAAAAGCGACTATTTCAGGGTTCAAAACGACTAAATTCCCCCCAATTTGTATGTATTATTAATGTTTTTATTTGCTTATGGTGTCCTGTGGAGAGAAAAACGCTCCGGGTACCGGGAGCTAACGCGAACCGAGCCGGGCACCTGCCTTGGCTGCTCCTTGGAGGAATGACCGTGCTCGGGTTTTTGCTAATCAACCGTCTTCTGAGCAAAGAAAACCCCCAAAAGCGACTATTTTCGGGTTTAAAACAACTCATTTCCTTCCTTTTGTTTGAGCTTTTATTTGTTTCTGGTGTCCTGTTGAAATAAAAACGCTCCGTGTACCGGGGGATGTTAGCTAACGCGAACCGAGCCGGGCACCTGCCTCAGCTGCTCCTTGAGGGAATGACCGTGTTCGGTTTTTAGCTAATCAAGCGTCTCCTTCTGGGCTAAAAGCCGCAGAATTAGCGTCCTTTTAGGGGGTTAAAACGCTCATTTGATGATTTTGTCTGGGCTTTTACTTATTAATTTGTTTACAGTGTTGTGGAGTCACGGTACTGACAAACCCGCTCCGTGTACCGGGGGGGATGTTAGCTAACGCAGGGCACCTGTCTTGGCTTCACCTTAAAGAAATGACCGTGTTAAGTTTAGCTAATCAACCGTCTCCTTCTGGGGGAAAAAGGGCCTCCTTTTGTGGGTTTAAACGACTAATTTGCAGCTCTTGTTTGTGTTTTTGATTCATGTATTTGCTCATGGTGCTGGGGAGAATAAACGCTCCGTGTACCGGAGGAGGAGGAGGGGGGAGGTTAGCTGACGCGAGCCGAGCTGGTGCACCTGTCTCGGCTGCTCCTTGGAGCAATGACCGTGCTCGGTTGGGCTGCTCAACCCCAGAAATAGTGTCTCTTTGTGGGGTTGAAACGCCACATCTCCTGCTTCTGTGTTCCCTTTTAAATGTATTTACATGGAGCGTGTTCCTGTTTGAAGCCAGTCTTTGCTTTAGCTCTGCTCTTTTAGCTCTTTATCTTCTGGAAACTGAGGTTTTTCGGGGCCCGTTTGGTTTGCGTTGCTTCACAGCTTCTGCTCTTTGCTGCTAATTGAAGGCCAATTAGCCATGAGATGAGTTAATTTCAGCCCTGAAACAGGTATGCGGACCCCTGCTTGTGTCTACGCCTCGTCCTGATTTTCTCATTTACTTCCACTGTGGGATTCTCCTGCTGCCAGCCAGCCTGATCATTTATTTATTTATTCCTGAAGTGGAAGCCGACTGAGGGAGTGGGACGGCGGGGTGGAGGGGGAGAAAATACAGGGGATTACTATGGAGACAACTGACAAACCATGATGGGTAGGAAGCAAGCCCCGGTGGAGGAGTGACCACAGTCAGGAGATCCCTATGAAGCTCTAATTAGGAGGTTAAGTTATTAGGATCAGCTGGTGGAGCTGCTATCCAAAGGCTGCAGCTGATAGATCTAATTCAAAGTTAATCATTTCTTATTAATCACTTCTAAGTCAATAAAATGTCAGGGAATACTGTGAGATGTCAAGTTACCAGAGTGTCATCTTCATATTGGTCTGTGTTTAATCTAGACGTAGATATTTAGTGCATTAACACCACGCTGTCATTGTTGATTGAATGTCGTTGGGTTTTGACGCGATTAAATTCTTGCTTCTCTGCTGTATTTTTCTCACTGTGGCAAATCTTCCTAATGCAGGCGCGTCTATTTATATAGCCTCTTATCACACGCGGAGGTTATTCAAAGAGCTTTACAGATTAAAATAAATCAAAAAAACGGTGCAGACAAGTTGATTAAAGTGCACAGAAATTTCACAGAATAATAAGTAGTAATGAGAATCTGCACTTTTACCTTGTTGGTCGATTAAATCGTTCATCAACAATAAATGTTTAACTTGCTCAACTAGCTGCCAGGTCTGTTCAGCACGTCCTGTTCTGATGCTCTTTTATAATCCACTCTTTCAAACTCAAAACTTATTTGCCTTGTGTCCAATATCAGCCAGTCATGCTGCAGACGAACCCTGATCCACAACTATTTACCTGCTCTGTCTTTGGAAAACCCACAGTTTGCATTGACTGTTTCACATGAGGTTAAATTGTGTTCTGTTACTTCACTCTTGCTTTATGTAGTTTCTTTCACCTTTTCATAGATTTCTTAAAACACCGACCACAAGTCAGTGAGTGTATTAATATAATAAATGGTTTTATGGACTGTTCAGTAAATGAAATGTGCAGACCCGTGACAGGGGCAAATGATTAATTGATTCCAAATCGAAATTGCGGTTTCAGACAATGCTATTAGCGAGATGCAAAGGCTGCAATTTAAGATGCACGTTATGCGGGGCCTCTGACCAGAGATTAAAACCGTAAATTAATGCCGTCCTCCTTGTGTGACAGCCATAGATTATGATGGTTGTGGTATCACGTGTTTGAAATCTATTCCCACAGTGATTATTGAACTAAAGCTTGACTTCTTAGTGGTTTGTGGAGGTTCCTCTTTGGCTCCAGGTAAATAAAATATGCCGCCGGTGTAATTTCATAAATGCACTCACTAATCACGTCAGCACTGGTTTGCATGCAGGTTAAATTATGAAACGGCTCTGAGAGGCGGAAAGAGCCGTGTTTGTCTGCTAGTGTCTTGCACAGATTTCCGTCCTCTTGAATTCCCACCCACCGTGGGAAATGGCCCTCGGGGGGTAACAGTGAATCAAAAGTAGTGCTCGTAATGTGCACACACACACACACTCAGGATAGCATGCAACGCCGCCGCTGCCACCGCCTCATTCTCAGCTCCCAAACACACACACACACACGGACGCACACACAGATTGAGATTGTATGAGCCTATTTGAACAAGATGCCACGCAAATTAGGCGGCGGCGAGAGCGGCGGCGGCAACGTTGGCCTGATTAAAATGGATGTGTTTTTTTTTTCCCTTTTCCTCCATGGTTACTGTGATACCACGCTAGACCCAGATCCTCAGCTGTGGGAGGGGAGCTTTGTGGGGGTGCGCTTGGTTTCTTGAAGTGGGCGGGGTGGTGGACAGGAGGAGGAGGAGGAGTGCTCTGCAACCGTTTCTGTTACTGGGGAAAATTGCATTACCATGACCTCCAGTGTGACAGCGGTTATATAGCACACAATGATCTACTATTTTTGGAGGGAGACGGCCGCATTGAAGCTCCTCGCCTGTTGAATAGTACGAGCAGGTGACTGATTATCATGAGAAATAATCTTTAATTTCAAGCTCACGCCTGCAGTTAATATCTGTATCAGGATAATTGGCTGTTTAGGTGAATGTAGACCTTTTTCTTTGGTCGAAATGAGCCATTATCAGTGGAAAAAAACCCAGGTGGAGGAAAAAAATACAGTGAAATGCAGTCGTTCCGAGTAGACGAGGTAATATTTTGACAATATAGTCAGAATAATTTGGGAGTAACTGACGTTTTTACATCACAATATTGTGAATCACACTGTCGTCCTGTCTGACAAACTGCACACCCTGTGCAAAATAAAACGAGGCTGATCCGAACCTCTTCTTGTAACAGCAATGAGCTTGTTTTCTGTGTCGATTCACCGGCAGATTTTGTGCTCATATTTTGTGAGTGTGTTTCCACATTTTTCTGCTCTGCAGCCACAGGAGAAATGTCGGTGCCTCCAGCTTTCCAAACTCCTTAGTTATGCTTTCCTTTCTAGTCATCGTGAACTAACGGTGCAATATTTTATGCAAAACAACAACAAACAAAAAGACACAAAGAAGGAATTTGAAGTCGTAGGAGCAGCGACTTTGCCGTAACTTTTAATAAGACGTAGTAGTGAATGCTTTCCTCGTTCTGTGGCAGCACAGAGTTCAGACTTTTAACTGTCAGCTCAAAATTCAGTCCGACACTGCAGGGAAAAGGAGAATTCTCTCATACAGGTTTGTATACTTGAGGTTACTACTGAAGTCTGTTATTGTGCCGATAGGATCAAAGTGCAGGGTGTGCAGTTTTGCAGACGGCAAGTCAATGGGTTTCTGTGTGGAGTAGTAACCCAGGAGGATGTGCTCTTAAAGGAACACTGCGGTATATAGTTTTCTCCAACCTGGCTTCGTGGCTTCTTGTTTTGCATGCTGCACCCCATTTACTACATTATATTTCACATTTGCCCTGCACCACAGCAAGTTATTCTGCACACACACAGTGCTGCTGTTTTAGATCTGCACATGTATTTTATCTGACTGTTGGAGGCATTTGTTGGTTTCTGATCGATTATAGTGTTGAGGTTCCTGCAGGAAACGGGTTACCAGAGGTGACAAAACTACCTTGAGAGGCAGCACTGGCAGCGTTTTTTTTAATTACTCTGCACTGAATCTGAACTACTACCCAATGTTAAGTTATTTTTTAGAGTTAGCTTTTTGTGCTGAAACCAAAGGCTGCCTGTAAATGTCAAATATGCATTTCTACGTGGGCAATTTTGCTTAATATTATTGTTTGACTTCTTGAGTTTAGCCTACTTTTAACTACATACAGTTAACCCTCTGAACCCCAAGAAGTTTCTACTAATTTCTTGATTCTGTCCCATTTTTACTCACAGTGTAGTGTGAAGTCCTGCACTTCTATGGAAACAGCACAGCCACAGCTAGAAGTAGAGAGTAATAATAAATGAAGAGTTTATTTGTAAAAACGGATAACTCCATCTTCACAAACCTTCAGAAAACCCACTTGTCCATCGTCTTCCTGAGACAATATCAATCAAACTTAAGTTATCTGTTCTTGTTGTGTCATTTCTACTGAGTCAGATCCTCTCAACTTCAGTTTGATTGATGTCATCTCAAGCAAACAATAATAAAGCAGGTTTCTGGAAATCTACAAAAATGGAGTTATCTGTTTTTGCAAATGAACTCTCAAATAATGTCTGTACAGTACGGCACATATAATGCCGTAAATTATAAAAAAGAAAGCTGAACTTCTTTTGAATTACCGTTTGTGAGACGTTTCACCATGCTGAATGTGTCGCCCAACAACTTGCACCTCTGTGTGTGCTGTTTAATTTGTTTTAATGATTAAGTTTTGTTTTGCACTCTGCTGTTCTCTCCTCTCTGCTCGCAGTTTACCGTAATATTCACAGAATTGTTTTGGTCAGGTGACTGTTGGTCACAGCTGAGTCAGTCGTGGTTTCTTGGTTTTGCTGAGGAGAGCAGAATAGTTTTTTTTTTTTTTAACAAGCTGGTGCAGACGTTGATGTTATCTTGAGTGATGCGTGTTGGAAGAAGCGACTGTGAGCTTAGATTTGGTGAATTTTCCTGGTCTAAATGCATGTGACACCATTGCAGCAAATCTACAGTGTAACTTGGGCGTTTGCTTTCCAAGATCACCTGTTTTTTTTAAACCTTCTGGCAGGTTTTGGAGTTGGGGTTACAGACTGACCAAGTTATAAAGGTATTGCTCTAGTGTTAGGATATGAGCACAGCTGCACAAGGTGTGGCCATAAAATACTGGGACTGGTGCTGTAATCCAGTTTTAATGAAGAGAACTTCTATCGAAGCACCTTTCTTCTTCAGTATATTCCCTTTGTGCAACTGCACAGTGCTTCATCATTGATAAAAAAGCAGCGCAGCAGGTCTTCTGTTTGTGGTCTCAGAGGGTCAGTCGTTCTTTTTTCTTCCACTTCTGGAAAAGGCTTGAAATGGGTTCCCTTGAGTAAGATCTGTGGCATGGTGCTACATCGGGTCAATAACGACACCGGGATGTTTGTAGAGCGTGTTTGTAATACCCATCTTCATTAAAATAGGACTGCGGCATCATCATTTAATGGCCTCGCGTCGTGTGGGTAGCCTTGTAAATAACCAGCAATCTGCAGTGAGCGTTGATGGAGGAATTGGGGATTCAGCAAATTGAACTGCCACAAAAGTTTACTGATTATTTTGTGTGATCTGAAAAGCCCTCCGCACCTTTATGACGCTTCTGTGGTTCATATGGTGATTTGCTTTCGATCAGCACAGGACTAAACAGTCACTGGGCGCCCGAGGCTCTCTTTATATGATCCCCCTCCGCTTTCTGGCTCCGTCAGCAATAAAGCGTACGTCAGCAGCGGGCGGGAGGTCGAGCTGAAGTGATGAGTCGGTACTTTTGGTGTGGATGTGAACTGTTTTTTTTCCTCTCATGTGCAGTTGTTTTGCAAAAGTTTGAAGTAAATAAAAGCCCTGCGAAAAACAGAGAGAGGGGGAAATTGCTTTAAATGTTAATGCGCTGTTACCACTTATGTAATGAATTTAATGAGTCATGATGGTGACTGGTGTGTGCACCTCTGGCTTTTTAAGCAGAGTGAGTAGTCTGCTGATAAATACTGTGTAAAGTTACACCATTGACAATGAGCTAGTTTAATTATTTTGAATGCATGTCGTTGCTTTAGTGTACCAAACGGCAGACTTTATAGGTACATTTTACACCTATAACACCATTTACACTTTGAAGGATTTAATGCAAGTTACTTAAGATTAAAAGTCAGTTAAATGAAGCCGCAACTGCCATTTCCTCTTCTATTTTATTCATTTCTTCATTGACAAGCCGTGAGTTATTCTCGATTTAAGTGGGTTGCAGCCGTTCCGTTGCAGTTGTCTATGATGCTTCATCCACCGAGAGCGCCGCAACAATAATAAATGGACGTATCATAGACACTCGAGCCGCATCGTATACTTTATATTTATCTCCCCCCAGTCACAGATTTTCAATTTACATTGTGAAATAAGGTGACACTGGAGAACAATGGTTTTCGGTGTAGCTGGAGTAACATCCAAGTAACTTCTATTTCATCTTGTCTCAGTGCTGAATAGCAGACCGCCGCCTCGCAATGACCATGCTGATGTGTTTTTATGCATTGGGATGGAGCAGTAATTGTGATGTGGGGGACGTGGCCTCGTTGCTGTGTTGTGTCACTGATCCTTTATTCTGCTTCGTGTAGATTGTCAACAACCTCTAGTTAGAAACTTAGTGGAGAAAATACCAGCATCCTGCATTAACGTGTTTGATATCGCTGCAAATTGAACACCAGTATAAAAAAAGAAGTTGGTCCTTATTTCCAGCGTATTTGGGATTTGACATTTACACGGAGCATGTGAAACCCGTTTGTTCATGTTTCTGCACACATGATCTCAACAATATCTGGGTTATCTTCTACCTGCAGGTGTGATTTCTCGCTGTCTCCGCCACCACTACAGTATGTTCTGTATAACAAGTATGTGTGGAAGCCTGGATAGTGTGTTTATGTGCCTCAGTATTCTCATTTCTCCTGGTTTCTGAAACTAGGATACCACATTTACATACACGACAGTTGACAGGGTGCTTCAAGCACTTGATCACAGCCAGGATATAAACACTCTCATGCAGTTATGTCAAAGGGAAATGTAATTGGACTCTTTTGTTTCTTGGTAACTTCCTGGTTTGAGTAAATAACACCCATTGAATAAACATTATTGCCTTTTCTACCTAAAGAAAACAAGTGCACCTTTCATTGGATCATTCCAGCTCAATTCACTGAACGCCCCACACCTGACCAGCTTCAATTTGTCTTTTTTTTAATATTAGTATTTTTTTTATTGTGGTGAAAATTGATTGAGTTGACCATGTGTAAAATCAGCGGCCATCGTAAACATTCGTTTTTGAATCAAAAATTCTCAAAGAAGGTGGCGGTCATGTAGGTTTTTGCACCGTTTTCTTTGCGCCAGTCTTCGGAGAAATGTTTAAAGTGCCGTAACTTGTTGAGAAATAATTTAACAAGAGTTGTAGGCTGATATGTACATATGGTTGTCAATGGTACAACCCTGCTTTGATAGAATAATACAAGCCAGTTATTTGATGGTGCAAATCAGTACAAAAAATATCTTTTTTTTTAATCTATTGAGTATTCCACCAACCATAAAACCTTAATTTTTCACTCTAAGAGGCTGTTTTTTCCCCCCACTGTGATTGGCATCAGTAGGAGCTTTAAAAATGTGGAGTCTGGTGCCAGTTTAAGGTATTCTTGATGAGATATAAAAATATTAAAAGTACGGTTATTTTTTTTGCTTGCGCTTGATCCACTGATTGGCGTAAAGAAAATGGTGCAAAAATCAGCATGAACCCGTTCCTCTTTAAGATTTTTTTTAACTCAAAAACTAATGTTGCTTATGACCCCAGATTTTACTTGTTGTACTTGAAACATTGAGGGGGAAAAAAATCTAACATATGAGATAGGCAGGCATGAAGTTAGACTTTTTTTTTTTGGTGAATTGAGGTGGAATGACCCACGTTTCTATCCAGCAGGTTGAAAAGTGTCTTCACATTGGGTATATTGGGGTCAGTTAAGTAAATACTCCAGTGTTTCTTGCTTCATGAAAAATTTGATGTCTGAAAATGACAAGACAGATTTTTTTCTTTTTAAATCTAGACTTTGCAAGGTGTTGGTTGGTTAATTAAATTACCACTGGGATAGTCTGATCCTGTATTTGCTAAACTGTACTTGAATTTGTCTTTTTAAAAAACATTTCAGTGTTCCCAATCTCAAGTGACTGCATTGTGTTTTGTCCCGTTTTTCAAAATCGTTTATTCACTGTCAGCTAAAAAAAAAAAAAAGAGGAAGCTTTACGTAATTCCTTGACTCATTTTTCTGTTTCTGCTTGGTCAGATTTTTTTTGTCTCATTATTAAAACACATCTTGACCTAAATCAGATTTGTGGCGAGATCTTGCAGTCGAAGGAGCGCCCAGATTTTTTGGCAATTTTGTAAATGGGGCAACGTTATCTCTGTAATCCTGGTTGATTTATGCCCCTGTCTGTAAATATGTATGTAATACTCACCAATATCTCAGATTAGTGTCACAACTTCCTTTGACGGGCTGTATTTTAAAGAAGTGAAGTTGACAAAACACTATGATATACTTGCAGTAATATAAGCATGATGAAATGATGCCCTCTGTGGCTGCATATTTAAACAATAGTCCCATGTGAAACTATATTTGCTCTAATTTTATAGTCTTTGGTAGTGGCTGACGACTCCGTGTCACTGTTTTGTGGAAACTATGCTCTTAATGCTGTATTATTACAGTTATTTCCAAACCATCTGGTTGCGTGCTGCAGCAGCTCCACTGGATTGCGTCGCCCATTTGATGTATTATCGTTGATGATGCATTTAGGCAACTTTTATCTCCCATTTTGCTCCCTGATTTGTCTTTTACAGTCAGCCGTTTCTCCAGCGCTTGTCAGATTTATTGCTGAGGGGAACAAAACATTTCCCTCGGCCTGTTTATACATTTCTGGGCGAGTGGTTGTTTGTTAGACGGGTCGGCGCGCTGACTTGTTAGGATTTAAAATGCAGGTAGATACGCTGTGATCCATTATGCCATGATTGTGGTGATTTGAATGAAAGGTCAGGATTCTGTATTCTGTGGCGCGAGTACAGCTGGTGTAGTCGTGGTTGAATGGAAGTCTGCAGGCTCTTGGCAAAGAGGCTGAGCATTTACCTCCTCCTGCGCTGTGAAGTCGGTGGACTCTTACCACGAGTGGCTAAAAACACTTTCAAGGTCCTTTTCTGTGCTTTTCCTGCGCTTCCGTTGGCAGTTTTTGAGGCATTTGCTGTCACATAAACAGTGCGTTTCCAGATCCAATAAGAGTTCCCACTCAGCCAACCTGCATAAATCCAAAATACGGACATGAAAAACAGCACGGAGAAGTGTACTTGTCACAATATGTCGCTGTGAATAATGTTGTTTTTGATCGTTTAGCCCATAAAACGTCAGAAAACAATGAGAAATGGGCGCCGTTTCTCAGAACCCATTATGCCCTTAAATTGCTTCGTCCTACCAGCAGTCCAAAAATCCCCGGTATCATTTAAATACGGGGACACATTTTCACAGGTTTTCCACTCGGTTCCGCAAACGAAAAGTCCAACAAGGCTTTGTGTAACGAATGAGTAAGAAGGACAATCCTTGGTTTGTCTCTTATCTCAGCAGAGCCAGACGATTGGTGCGTGAAGTCGGTGTTAATGTTGGATTGTCGGCTTTAGAAAGTTACAGAAGTTGTCAGACGTAGACGCCCCCACGCTAAGAAACGAACGGTTTCAACTTGTACTGGGTAAAGTACAGATCATATCTAGTGCAATCGCAGGGGGAAAAAAAGTATTAGTTAACTTGTTAACTGTAAATAATGTCCACATGAAAGTCTGCATGTTTACCAATGGTAGTTCTTTCTTCTCCAACATATAACTGTTAAATTACACTATTTTTCATGCATTTAAATCAGCAAAATTATCATTATTTAACAGGCAATTGCTGCTAGATGCACCATTTTTGCAGTTTTTGAACATTACAGTCTTCCATCATCTTTTAATCCGTGTTTTCTTGCGCCCTCGCTGCCAGATTTGTTTATTTCTTTTCTGATTATTGATTGGTTTACTGTGTTGCCCTAAACAACGGGACCTCTTTCACTTATACAATTAACGGCACGTTAAAGCGGTTTAATGCTGAGTATTGAATGTCAGACTGTCGGCTACAGGGTGAGTGGAGACGTCCATTTTATAAACTTGTGCACAAATCATTCATGCAGATCTTCAGTCATGTGTTGCTGCTTCAGTTGCAGGCCTGAAGCTGTTCAGGTCCAAATCAGTGCTGAGAGTTGTTTCTCTCTGGAGGAGCGGCTGACCCACTTAAAACAATTTCCTTCGCGATGGTAATACAGTGACTGAATGCAGATTTCAGAGGCTTCTTCCATCCTGACGGAGAATACAAATCTGATGTAAATACCTGCAATTCTGTTGCTGTCCTATTTTGGCAAACATCTTTAAGATTTTAGCAAGTAACTTGTTTTTTTTAAATGAAAGCTGGTTGACCTCTCAGCGGCACAGTGATTCAGCCAGAACTGTGACCTCTCCGGGGCTCCTATCGCTGCTCTGCGCTCCATTTACCCACCTGGACAGACACTCAGTCCAGACTAAAGCAAGCGCCAAGGTCACACTGTGTTATTTTAGGATCTGAAGTCGTCACTGCCTCCAGTACAGGCTGCACTCTTAAAAAACAGCTCTGGAAATCTTGTTTTTCTTCTCTTTGGTCAGTTTTTGCTTCTGCTGTAGTTTCTAGCTGATTCTTTGTGAAGGAAATCTTGAAACATCTAACTTAATTTACCTTAAATTCAAGTTACACGTGTGGTAAATATTTCATGTTGCCTGTCAGATGTAGTAGCGTCAAATGCAGTGTTATTTTTTTATTTTTTTATCTGATTGCAGACAGTCGGTGAATGTTTTATAGCTCAAATGGGTTTGTTATCTGACTTTGTGTGTGTAGGAGGCTCTTCGGTCCAGAGTTTTAGTCGGTATTATCAGACGTATAGCAAACGCTGACATGGCAGCTGACTCCAGCAGACAGGAAGCTGATGAACTCATAATGAGACGGTGCTGAGTTTAGCAAAAAAATTCAAATGAGTCATTCTTCATTGGTTAAACCGTCATTTGTTTTCTTGTCCAGATTGTTAATTTAATTAGTGGAAGTACTTTCAAAAATGTAATAATTCCAGGGAAATTTGTCCATATCGGCTTAATATGCTTTCATACTTTTGCCAATATGGCCATGAAACCGTATTAAAGTGCCTTCGATGTGGTGCTAAAAAAAAAAAAACACTGCATGAATTAAATTATTTTGTTCCGCAGTAATATTTTAAGGAGTCCAATATTCAATAGCTGGTTTAATTAGTAACCTGACGAAGCCTTTTCAGGTGAATCGAGGAGTTGTTTGGCGTAAAAATCAGCAGAAAATAGTGAAAAATGTCTTTTGTCTTTTGTCCAAATAGTATTTCAGAATCCAAAAATGTTTACTTTGCGGTCACAGTTCCTTTTTTTGCTTCTTAAATGACTACTGGTGATTCCAATTATTTGTCTTTTTGTAAACTATAGACAGAAATCTACTGGTCTAATCATTTCAGAAAATCAAAAGTCTTTAGAGTTTTCTCCGCTACGTCCTTCATTTTCCTGTTCGAAAGACATTCAGTGCGGCAAACCCCAAACAGTTTGACATTTTCGGGACACAAAGTTTTAGTTCTCTGCTAAAATACCGACTGCACGTCACCTTCAGCTTCACGTCTTTGTGCGCCTCCACAAACAGCATTCAGCTCTCTCCAGTTTACTGTTTTCATGGAGTTGTAAAGACGCAACCGTTGTACATCAAGTGCCAGAGCAAGTCGTGACTTGCCTTACTAGAGTTTGGTGCAAGTTATTTCACCTCAGTTCACATGTCTGGTTGTGCAACAAGTGGGTCAAGAAGACTTTCTGTGTGTGAAGCTACTCTGAGTGCCAAATAGTCGTGTTTAAAACCGGTTCGCTTGAAATTACAGCGCTGCGGGGAGCCCTCTCAGGACTAGACCGAATGCAAATTGCATGTAAAGCAGTAAATGGTGATTATGGAAACGTTTAGGACTGTAATCACTTCGGTTTTACCTCATGCGCCCTGTGTGTCCGTCTTCTTTTGCAGGTACTAAGACAGAATGTGAAGCCAGTCAGTTTCAGTGTGGAAACGGCCGCTGCATCCCGTCGGTGTGGCAGTGCGACGGGGACGAGGACTGCACCGACGGAAGCGACGAGAACTCATGTGGTGAGGAAATGAACGCTGTCGAACTACACGCACACTCCACACAGCGTGAATGCCGTCACGTAAGGCCACCGGATGCACGAATATCAGAGAATAAAACACAATAATAATGAACAAGACTGCGAGAGGGATGTGTTGAGTTAGCCTTCTTCATGTAGGACCTTGTACCAAGACCGGGCCCTATCTGTTGTTATAAAAAACAATTTTAGAGCAGATTCAAAACCTCAGTGTGTACTCGTATTTTCACTTTTAATTAAGTTGAAATTGTCAGTTTGCGCTTCAGACCTCACTCCGTCCTGTAATAAATCCACTGATTGTATTTCAACAAATCTCTCAAGTGAGCCCAAGGTTGCTCATTTTGTCCTCACAGTTGTGTTGCTAATTATATTTGGGGATGCTCAAGCAACATTGTCAGCGAGTGAATAATGAGAGGTCAACGGTTTCCAAATGTTGCCCACCATAACAAAACCGACTACGGTCTCTACTTTAGAACGAGAAAAAAAACATAAATGTGGATTCTCTTTGCCACACACGTCGTATATTCAGCTGAAAATAAAGCCAGCCATGAATTTTATGCTACTGTTTGATGTCGACAAATCTCACAAAGATGCCAAAACCAACAGATTTTTACCGGCAAACCTCGTCTATATCTCATTCTCCTGTGCCATCGAGCGCTATTATTATCCAGAAACGTATAAAATGCACATTTTTAAACCAAATGCTGCGGCGGGTGACACGCTCGTACATTACTGTGACTTAATCCCACACATCCCATCCTGCTGATGGAAATACTCACTCGTGCTCCAAATGTCCGTTCAATTTACTTTGATGGCCACACAGTAAGCCGGTGGTTCAGTCGGTGCAGCACGGTTCTGTGAAAAATATATCCATACGAGCAAATCTATCAAATGCTGTGCACACAAGGAAGCAGTCTAGACTATGGGGGAGTGATAGACTGATATAGCAGTGAGGTAGGGAGGAAAAAAAACTGTGTTTGAATCAGTTTCCTGGACAGCAGTGATGTATAACGTTGTCTAGAGAGTCACCACTGGAACAGGTGGCGAGTTGGGTAGGTGGGATGTGAAATTATTCTCTTTTTGTGAAGTGAGTTGGCAAAAAATTTCCATAGTCTCCTCGCAGAGTGCTATTTATAAAATTGTAGAACTAAAAATAACAGTTTCTATCCATTTAGTTTAATCGCTGAAATGAAATTACATATTTTGCGAGCTGTTTCTAAAGAGTTGTCCTCCTTATAAAGCAGTTTGCGTATGGCTTAGAGCTACAGAAAGGATAGAAAACTCAAAGTATAGAGAGCCAGACTAATGCGCTGTTTATTTTGGTGTAGTCACAGGATTGTGCGGCAGTAAGAATCCTAATCAAAACTACAGTCTGTGCTGTTCTTCCCGTGTGATCCGTTGCCATTTCAATTTCTTCTCTGCTCGTAACTGGACTGGAAATGTGTTTTTGTTTACTCTGTTTATGTGGCCTTTGGTGGAGCGTGGGCGACCGGATGACAATCCGTCTTGGTTGCAATTAAGCGCATTCCCCTGCCAAAGTGAACAATATGTAAATGAAGTTTGGAAATTGAGTCAGAGTTGTATCTTTAAAGGTCGCCTCACAGGGTGGCAGATTAATATTTTACACCGGTGCCCTCCGATTATTATTTTGTAACTCCGCTATCTTCGGCGTTGAATTTCGGCTCACCCAAATATTTAACGGAGCGCCACAGAATAGTAAAGTGTTTGAGCCTCCTCTCCCTAACGTCGGATTTGTTATTTAGCCAAAACAGATGCCACTCGCTGTTAAGCAGTAAGACGTCGGAGCAAAGAATTTCAATGACTTCAGCTTGAGATTAATATTAATGCATGTTTTTCACACTGAGCATTCCAGTATCCAGACTGCCGTACTACATAGTGTGCCAGGAGAAGATTTAGTGTCACGATGCGTAGTAAATCAAGTGCATTATGCCAAAAAAACACAAGGATGTCCTACTACGTCTGGCCTCATTTTGCCGTGTGCAAGCCAGCACGCTTTTCTGGACATTCTGACCCACAATCCGACTGAAATGCGCCACATACGTCACCGAGTCTCGCTCAGTGAGAGGCTTGAGCTGCAGAGAGCGTGCACGAACCGGGGGGTGTTTCACAGTGTAAGACTCCGGCTGATATATGAGCAAGATGGTCGAAGCTTAGGGCGCAATATTGTGATGATGTATTGTGTCCCAGTTGTATGCATACTGCATGCAACAATATGTACTTTGCAGGGTAAGCTGCAGTACGTACTGAAAGTAAAAAGATAAGAGAGGCCTTTTATTAATCCTGCAGCGGGGAAATTTGTAGTGTTAGAGCCGGAAAAGCATGAAAAATAAGCAAGAAACATAAGTGCTGGTGATATTGTACAGATTCTTGCATTTGTAAAATTCAGATATTGGATTGTGCAAAGTAACGATGTTGTACAAGATTATTCTAAATGTAGGAAAGGATATTGCACACATTCCTATATATGTTTAAAAAACTATATTGTACAGAGACTTGTTTTAAATGTATGCACAGATTTGAATGTTCTGATGGTGCACAAAGGAAAAAGCGTGCGAGCTAGAATGCAGACAGCGTTACTCAGTGCATTTTTGTTATTCAGAAATGACGAGAAAGATGAATACAGCTGCAGCTGGCTGTGACAGCTCCTGTACCTGTGGCCTAGAATAAGTTAATTCCATTTCTGGCTGGATGTGGAGACTCCGTGTCTATTGTGGGACTGGAGATGACAGATTACAACAGCAAAAGCATTTATTTAAGACATTAGGCTTACAGCAACTCTGCTCTGGTCGGGTGTTTGCACATCTAGTTTCGTGTGAAGAAAATAGAGTTTGCTCGTAATAAATGATGTTCCATATTTCTCATGGTGCAACCGGTAACTACAGCTTAAGAATTGGTCAGTTAGATCACCAATGGACAAAGTCATTCAAATAGTAGCATGCTAACTGTAATATTTACTAGCTAGCTGTGCTACTCTTAAGTCTGCACAAGTTCCTTCTGCTGTTTAAATTGCCTTAAAAGTGCAAACTAGCAAAGATTTTGTTGATGCATCACAGATACGACGATAGTAGATAAAATCGTAAATGTGTCCTTTTCCCACTCTTCTAGTTGTTACGCAAGCAAACATCATGTCCAGCTCTTTTCATTCGCTTCAGTAAAGTTCCCACTGGGAGGATGGAGTAGATGACTGATGCCGTCGCCTCCTCACATTTGCACACATGTCAGATTTGTCACATGACATTCAGAACCTACCGCGTTAGCCGAGCCCCACCGGGAGCCTTTCCCAGCATCCCTTGGGACCGAATGACCTGGTGATGGGAAGGTGGCACACAGAGCAGAGCTAAATATGGCTACGCGTGTTCATGTGTATGTGTGGCCAATACTTTCATCTATCTGGGTCATGTGACGGTGGAGGGAGGGAGGAAAGAACAAGCGATGGGAGCGAGTGGAGAAAAAGAGCAGCTGATTGGACTGCAGGGTTGATGTATAGGAAATAAATCCCAATTTTACATATCGATACGCAGGAATTCCTGCAGGAAATAAGGTGCTAAATTATTTGAAAGCTTGCATACTGAGTTTAATGTAATGTAACAGGTGGAGGTTGTTGAATTTGCATCAGAACAGGAGCAGATCAGTAACAGTGAAGTGATGATAGAACAATTCGGTCCATGATCAGTCCACCTCCTTCACCTTCTCTCTCATTCGCTGGCGTTTTTGTTGCATTTGAGTGTTCAGCTATTACCCGTTTTTTGGGATCTGTTTAACTTTCAACCCAGACAGAAGTGAGGCGCACACACACGTGAAAGAAACCAAATTTAATTAATAATAAATTAAAAGAAAAAGGGGGAAAAAAAAGCTTGATAATGAGTCCCACTGCGACTTTCTGCTGTCACGGCTTAAATCCGAGTCGGTTGTTTTTCAAGTACATATTTGTATTCTGGTCAGAGAAAGTGAGGAAAAGGCTCAAGTGTCTCCTCCATCCCTCAGTATACATAGAATTACTGAGAGTGGAAGGGTTGGTGTTGCTGTACGGTCTCGAAAGCCCTCCGACATCTTGGAAAACCTCCATCTTTCCTCCTGACAGGCCATGAGGGATAGTTTCTACACTTTTGTTGTTTTTTTTTTCCCCCTTCCACACACACCGCTGCTCTGCTTCGTTACGTGGCCTTTCTTCAGTCTTGTTTCTTCCACGAGATCAACATGAGCTAGAGATCGAGCTAAATGGTTGTTTTTATATCATAAGCTAGAATTATAATGCTGAGAGTCCTGATTGTAATTACAAAGTACAAAAGTAAATATCTCGATACGCTGTAGGGGGTTGAAGGTGGCAATTAGTCACTAACTCTCAGTGAGAAATGTCAGGAAACGGCTCGCTCTATAACTCAGATATGAAAAGCTGGATGTTTATTTTGTTTTTCGAAAACGGCTCTAAATAAACAGTTTGGCCTCGTCAATTTCAGGGAGGAAGCTAATAAGCAGCTCTGCAGTTGTGAGTCCACATGACGGACTGACTGGTGGTAAACAAAGTTGTCTGAACCTTCAAGCACGTATTTCATTTTAAGCTGACCACTTAAAAAAATAAACTCTCAGTCTTGAACGTCTGGGGTTCAGATCTGTGAAGCAGTTCAAGGCTGTGTAAGTGCAGGTTGTGTGTTAATGTTAGCTTACGCTGCTACAGCACTGATGTCGTATCTTTAATGCAGATGAGCATAAATGTGTTTTATTGCTTTTTCTAGATTATGCAGTAATTGTTTCCCCTTTTTTTGCAAATCGTATAATAAATCCATCTGGGAATTGGAATTACTCTTAATTTTTTCTTTTTTTTAAACTTTAAATCCACATTGCTTCATATTAATCTCGGAATGCAAAAGGTTAAAAATCAGTGGTCAGATACAACCTTGTGTTTGCTGTAGAACGAGTTTTACACTCCGTCCTACAAGGTCAAACTGTTCTTTTAGCTCTTCAAATACAGTAATAAAATGCTTTCTATAACTGCAGTAACTTTGTTACTCTACATAACTTTAAAGCTCAGTTCTACTCACTATGTTTAAACACATTTTTCCATTAATGCCATATCTGTACATGTGAAAGATGTGTGTCGTTTAGATTATATCTTGTTTTGTTTCCTACTCAGCTTCATTTGCACGTAGCTGCTGTAACGTAGGTATTTCCCCAGTGAGGGATCAATAAAGTTTATTCTAAACCCTGCAGTTTATATTTACTGCCATAACACTGACATTAAATCTGCTCAATAAACTTCAGCGACCATTATTTGGAAAACCATGATTTTCTTGCTATAGTAATTGGTGTATAGTGCAGCACCGGCGTCAAATCTGAATAAATATGAGCCAGATTAACCTCGAGGCCCAATCTTCTCCATGTTATCCATCTTCCTCTTTTGATGGATAATGAGCACAGCAGAGGATTGTGTTGCATGCATGCATTCTAAACGTAATGTGTGAGGTTTGCTTCATCAGAATGCAACAGGCCGTAAACTCGCGACCTTTTCACCTGAGAGAGAAACGACGAAGCTGTGGTCGGGTGAACGCCAACTCACGTTCACGTGTGGCTCCGGTTTCTATTATTCATGTGTTTCTTTAATGTGAGATGTTTTATTAAAGCACACAAGGCCCGCATAATGACCCCACCTTTCTCTTTTCTCCTCCACATCGCAGTAAAGAAGACGTGTGCAGAGGTGGACTTTGTGTGCCACAATGGCCAGTGTGTGCCGAAGCGGTGGCACTGCGACGGCGAGCCGGACTGCGAGGACGGGTCGGATGAGAGCTTAGAAATCTGCCGTAAGTAGATCGTTTCTGATGGACCTCAGGCTTGGATTTTGTTTTTGTGAATGTTTGATGGAAATTTCTTGACTTTTTAGCAACTTAACTTTTAATAGCTGTTCTGAGTTTGTTGCTGAGTCACTAAAATTCACAGGTTTGTTTTCCAAGACGATCAACGTATTCATTTCAGTACACTCTAAAAATCAACTTACAGACACTTGAGACTCTCTTGGACTTTATTTTGTCTGCACAGTGAAGTTTTTTGTTTTGCAGGCGGGAATATGTTGTTATTGCTGATTTATAGAGTTGCAAGAAAGAGCAATATCCAAAACAATTGGCTGTCAGAGTGGAGCCGTTCAATGTTGAATGTAAAACTGTCAACTTGAGTTCAAATGAAATGGTTCTGAGCAGCCAGTCATGTCCAGTGTTGGAACTTTTGGTAAATCTTTGATTGAACAACCAACCAAACAAACAAATGCAGAGGTTGTTGTTCTCATCTGTGCTACACTTCAAAAACTCTTCACAAAAAATGTGGCCACTCCAATACCCAAATATGAACCTAAAGAAATGGTGTAAGAGTTATAGGTATGCATTAGGGATGGGAAATGCCACAAATATCTCAAATATCAGCAGCCATTTATGCCGGTGATACAAGCTAAAGCTTCCATTATTGCACAGTTTTATTAAAGTTAGCGTCCAACAAAAGATCAAAACCAACAGTATCAGCTTTTCTGGTCCTTCTGACTTCTCCATCTTCACTTTGGCTTCCTGTCTGCTTGTTCCTATTGAAGAAACACATCATGAAACATCGCTCTTGAATGTATGGTTTGATTTAAAAACAAACAAACGTCATTATTTCTTCTAATACTTGAATGTTGAAGCTTTTACACAAACAGAGAATGGAGCTTTTGTCAAGGACTATATTTTAAAGGTAGATTAACCTTATTTGTTGTCTTTATCTTTACATTTAGAGTTTATCATGCTGACATCGGTGCCTGTCTTTGTTTTTGCCTTTTTTAGCCAAACATTGCAAACAAAGAAGGAAGTCTGCGTCATATTTTCTAGCGAGCCTGTATGAAGTGTGCTCATGTCGACATGCTCATGATTATAGAACATAGACTGTGCATAAAGATGAACTTATGAAGTGACAGCGTTTCCTTTTTGGTTTGCATTGGAGCTGAATTGAAGCCTGGCTTTCTAACAGACGCCATGTTCTCCAGTCTTATCCAGGGCTTTCAGGGTGAAGCAGGTGGAGTGACACTTGAAACCTAATAATAGCACGTTACCAATGCGTACAGCTTGTTGCGGGCGAGGTGCATTGAACACATTATACTCGACGCTATAATTGGAAACCATTTGGAAAATAAAGATTTACTTCTTGCAGAGTATACTAGATGTTAGAATGCCCTGAGGGTCTGTTAGCGCAGAAGAACAAGGCATAATTATGGTGAGCTAAAAACTGATTAAAACAAGCTAACGAATCTGCAAATAACAGCAAATATCACAAATGGATCAAAATTGAGTTCAGCAGTGAATGAACCTCCTGGCCTGCTTCCTCCAAACGTTTGCAGGAATGAGACCTTAAATCTGTTTAATTATTTTCAAAAAGGGCCACCAGGACACCGAGCAGAATGAGTGAATTTGCTAAATTACATCATAATGACTTGAGGAGCAAATGTACCGACTTAGAGGAGCTGATGCTTTTTGAATGGGAGAGGTTTTGGAGCCAGCGATGGTTTCCATTTCTATCTGTTGTTGGGTTGTTGCAGCGTTGTACAAAAACGCGGCTGCTGTCTGAAACTATCTGCTTACACAAGCACCATGAATTGGTCTTAAACCATAAAACATGGTCCAAGTAATCAACCTGGAAGTCGCGCACAGATTCAGGCTGATGGGGAGCCCCAGAACTGAGCTTTTTTTTTTTTTTTTAGTATTGAATAAATACGCTGCATGATGATTGATGAGAATTTGTGCTGTATCTGCCACCGCAGAGAGGGCACGCCGGCTGCTCCCGTTATTTATAAATTACTTTGAGGAAATGGGTTCATTCGGAGGGTTTACACGGCAACAAAGCACATAAATAGAGATTAACAAGGCACAACATAATGAACGTTAAAGTATGAAACCGGGGCTTGTACTCGCGTCCCCCGGGCAGCCAGACAGTGTGAGCGGCCTTAATTACCAAAGACACTGACTGCAGGGAAGAGCGCAGGTTCAGGTTAAAGCCCATAACGGTGAAAGTAAACTGATGTAGAAACTGTTGGTCCAATATATTTAGGCTCCCTGTCACCTAATCGGTCCAGTAATTGTGTTGTAGTTGCAAGGTGGTCGAAATCTGTTCCAATTTGTTTGTGCAGCATCAGCCGGAAAAGCTGGAAATAAACAATGCTTGGTGCAGGTGTTGGTCTGACGTGGATATTTACTTTGGACAGACTTCAAACAAGCAGTTTTTACAGTAAAAGTGCAAAAAAAAAACCAGATGTTCGTAACAGACTGGACCTAATTTGAGCATGAAAATTCATTCTTGACCTTGAGAATATTGCAGCAACAATGATCAGCTTTTTCTGGAGCTTTCTACTGACCCCTGAGGTGTCAATTTAATAAAGCCACACAGAGGTTCTTAAAGATAAACTGAATTCTTCTTTTTATACCCACGTCTGAGCCGGCTCACTGGGCTTCCCTGAGAAGTCAGAAATGAAGCAAGCATAATATTCAACTAACTTTTCTGTCCAGGAATGCAAATAAATAACTATAATTTGACATCTTAATCAAGAAATAATAATGTGCTTTACTCTTTTTTTAAATTTTTTTTGTAAAACAGTAAATTTGAAATGAATGGAAACAGTAATATTTCTATTTTAGCATTAAAATTATAACTTTGGTTAAAGAGCTTCTACATACTGGTGCATTAACCATTACAGTAATGATATTGGTAATTATCAATGCTGTTAATTTAGGGCAGCTGTGGCATAAACCTGACACTGGGTGGTGGTCTGATACATTTGTGAAGCACATTGCATGATGTACCAAATATCCATTAATTTTCCGGATTGTAACCCTTCAAATAAGTTTGTTTACATGATGCCACGGTTGTTTTTTAATGAAAAACAAATGGAAAAGTGGTTTATTTCCCACATATCCAAGTGGATTTTTTTTTTCTGGCACGTGTCAAAAATTAATAACGATATTGATTCTGATATATAATTTTTTAAGCAGTGTAAGGTTTTTAAAAAGTAAACTTGTGACCTTAAAGACGAAAATATCTGATCGGTGATTCTGCACAATGAGTGTTTGTAGTGAAGTTGTTTTCATGTTTATGCTGGATGTGCTAAAGTAAAGTTTTGCCTGAAGTAGAGAATGTTTATATAAGTAAAGTTTCCGACTGCTGCTTCCACCTCTGAGATAATAAGCTGTTAAAACTTGCTCCACGAGGATGAAAACGGTTTGGCTTTGGGCGGATTACCCCTTTGAGTTGGGTTAGCAGCCGGTTGCAGAGTTTTCCAAGCAAGATAGCTGACCATGAGCGTGCATGATGGAGACTTCCTGCTGCTCCTAATGGATTATCGCGCGGCTGCAGAAATTCAGCGAGGCACTTAAAAGCAGCGAGGGGGGAGTCCCCAGCGAGCAGTCCTGTCAAATAAATAAGTTGTTTAAATGGAACCGAGGAAGGCCGCCGCGCTGTAAATGGTATAACTGCGATGTGAGGCCTCGCCGAGGTGCTCGTCGGAATCAAAGAGATGAGTAATGATGGGCAGCGTTATAGTATATCCGCTTTTTAATGAGGAGCTCTCATCTGCCTCCGCTGTGCTGCGATAAAGACAAATGGATGCTGGCGTCTCCTCAGGTACGGAGATGAACATCAGTGGGAAGATAAAGGCAATTCGTCAACCACTTGTTGGTTTGATGTTTTGTGCCGTTCGGCTTCCCTGAGTGCTTAATGTTTCAGAGAGTCGGCCGAGGAAATAAAGTGTAGTTCCTCTCCGAAGATAGCAAAGCACCAGGACGGGCATCTGTTTAACAAATCCCATTTTAGTCATAAAAGCAGCTTTTTATTTTATTTTTTTTTCTTGCTGCTAAAGCTTCTCTAAGTAGAAATGCAGCATATAAATATGCATCAGCCGAATTACTTCATAACAAATGCTTGCAGTTTGCTGTTCAAAAGTGATCTTTTTACACTTGTTTGCATCATGTGGAAGAAATGCAGCAGTTAGTGTAGTAAGTTTGCTTTTTTCAGGCGTTTTATTTATCAAGTAATCTTGTGTGCACATAGATCAGCTGGTTAACTGCTGTTATCATGGAGGAGGATAATGTGAGCAGTGAAAATCGAACACAATATTGGGAAGTAAATGGGTCAACATCACAGTAAAGGCATCTCCAATGCAAAATTGACAAAGCCAGAAAACTTGCTGTAACGCCACTGAGCACCACCACAAGAGTCCTCCAACTTCTGTTAAAGGAAAAAGTGCAGCGTCTGGCTGGGAGGCGAAAATGAGATTGAATTTTGTTGTATTTTGGGAGAGCGCCGGCAGGTTTTTGTTGCGTGAAATCTAACATGACTTTCTTGAAAAGAGGAGTTGACACTACAGGATAGAAAAAAACATTTCAGCAAACACTGATTCTTGAGCCAGACCCTGAATACAAAGCAGCACCTTCGTTTCTCCACGCTTCGTTTCCGGTGTTTTGTGGAGTGATATTTGCCGGGCCAGCAGAGGGTTTCAGGTGCGCGTGACGGGGGTTGAGCTCCGGCTCAGAGGAGTCGTTCTCCTCTTTCGGTTCTCGCTGCAGTGTGTCAACACGGCAGGTTGAGTGCACCAACTCGAAAAACAATGCAGAAAATAAAAAAAAAAAGAAAAGAAAACAACAGTACATCTTCTGAGTCGGGGCAAATCCCTCCTGCGCTCTGCCAAAAAACGAGAGCGGCGCTCGTCGGGGAGTCCTTTAAGCAGCCGAGGTGTTCAAAGCTGCTGGCTGTTTGGCAGTGCCAAGGCGTCTGCTAGTTTCTGAAGTGAAATAAAGTGGGTAAGGTGCAAAAAAGCAGTTGTTGGATAACCTTATAGACAATAGACTGTCAGTTCTACATTATTATCCCAGTCAATAGATGAAGCACTGATTCA
>NW_007579094.1:55486-98659 GCF_000690725.1 Stegastes partitus | reverse complement strand
CCCATCTACTGTAGCTGTTATATCACAGTGCTGTTTGACCAGCTGTTGCACATGACTTGGCAGCAGGGAATGGACTTGAGTGTGTGTGTGTGTGTGTGTGTGATTGTAGCTGCATGCTCACTTTACATTTCCTTGTAAAGGACTTGTGCACTGTGCTCACATTTACATCAGTGTTAAGGAAGTAATCTTCAGTTTCTGCTGAGTTGTTGATTGAAAACCCAACCAGGGTTTCGTCTTCATTGTCAGTTTTTATGGCAACGAGGAAATGATTTCATCTGGACAATGACTGTAAATTAAACAGAAATGCAGTTCAGATTCTCTTTTAATATTTTTACACCTGCATTGTTTACATCTGCGAACAGTTTCTCCATCTTTTGCTGGCGCATTTTAATCTTTTACCCGACAGAATGTGAATGTTTACTCATGTATTTATCTAAATTAGTTTCTTAATTCAATTTTATTCACTACATATGTCGTCTCATAGCACTTCACATAGCAAGGTACAGACCATACAACTTTTAAAGAAGTCAGTGCTGCCGTCTTGATTTCAGTGCACAACTGTATTTAAAGAATATGCAAAATATTCATGTCAGGATATCGGAAATATGGTCCCATGGAAATTCTGACGTTCTTGATACCAAAAGCAAAAGATAATCCAATTAAATGAATGTATTTAGTCGAAAGAAAACTGAAATGGTGCTTTCAAGTAATAAAAATGGCAAGACTTCTACAGCAATGCACAGCTACCTTATAAATGAAAAAAGAATATCAATAATACATAGGCTAGGTGAAACAGATATAAAGAATATTAACATTACAAAAAACTGAAGTGTAGCGTTCAGCTATTCCAACAAATGCCGTGTCAAACTCACTCGTTCTGTTTGCTTGTGAGGTCTTGGCGTTGTTTTTCTGTCTCTAGTAAGCTTCAGATATAGTGTGCTATGTGTGTGTTGATCTGTTTGTGATGCTCAACGTCCTCCTCATGGTGATGTTGTGATAAGACCATTAGGGAAAACCACAGACAGCTGCACAAAGCATGCTAACGACAGGCTGGACGGCAGGATGAGGCATCGAGAACCGATTCCAAAGTTCAGAACTCGAAGGAATCATTAAGAAAGTTAATTTTGATTCTAATTATCGGTACCTAAGTACATTTCACTCATGCTAGTTTCTAAACTGTGAACTTCAAACACTTGCTGTGTATCTTCTGCTTTTTGTTTGCACTTTGCAAGCTGAGTCCTGCATGTTTTCCTGTCTCCTAATGCATTTGTCTTAATAAATCACTACTCTGGCATTATTTTACTATTCTGTGCATCTTATGTTATGATTAGCACGTTAGTGTCAGTAGCATGCTAATGTTAGCAACAGCGCCCAACTCACAACATGAGCTATATTAGCCTTAACGGGCTAAGTTAGCCTTCATGAACACTGTGTGAGTAGCATCGCAGTGACAACACAAACGGTAACAGAATGAATGAACAGAATTTTAGGATGTGAACGTTAAGATGACATGTTAATATAAAATTACAACTTGCACTCTTCTCAGCTTGAATTCTGTGTATAGATCTTGATTTTTGTCTTGAGTTGCCCAGATAGGTTTGAGTCGTTTGTAACTGGTCCCTGATTATCGATGCTGACTTTCACCATTTTTGGACTTCTTTTTGTTTTTTAACCTACAAGTTGCAGCACACCTGTTACTCCACCTGCATGTGCTGATGCCTGTCTGGTGAACTCTCAATGGGCAACCTAGGAAAGCAGCAAGTTTTCAAGATTTTGGTGTGGCTTGGGACAGACGTACTGCACCTCCCGACATCCCCAGTGAATACTCAGCCAATTCATTATTAAACTGGTCGACCTACTGCGACTTGTGACCTTGTACTCGTCGAGGAAAACGCAAAATCAACAAGCCACTCAGAGTCTTGTGTGCATTGTCATCCTTTGAGCGTGTCCCAGAGAGACGAGCACGCCAGACTGAATTCAGAAGTACGGCGGCGTATCGTCACCTGGCTTATCAACAAAACTACAATTCTCATAGTCAATAATTCATACATCTGTAGGAGCCACTTCTCAATTCACCTTCATCTGCTGCTCCGCCGAGCTGCTCTTATCACAGCGCAGCCAGTTTTTATGTGCCTCGCTGCTTGTTATCTCCCTCCTCAGTGGAAGATCGCAGGGATAAGAGGCAAACCAGATCTTGGGGCTGAAATTTTATGGAAACGAGTACTGCTGTGTGAATATGTATGCTGATGAGTCACATTTCATGCATACGGTTTGATATTCTGTCTATACAAGAGATTATGTTGGATGTGTGGCTCCTCTTTTTTTAATTAACAAGCAAATAAAAACCAAAAAACGTGGATTAATTGCGTACAGTCGTTCTGTAAAGCAAAAAAAAAATATCACACAGTTGGACTGATGTTGCTCAAATGTCATGAGAGAAAATATTTATCCTGTAAACCTGATAGAAGACCTCAACATTGTTATATAAATTAGATTTTCAGGATCTCAGCTGTTGATGTTCCAGCAAACCGGATTATGTAACAGCTTCCAGCTTTCTGGTCGTAAGCGCACAGAGAAGTGAGGACTTTGTGTTCGCCATCACACCTCAGTGAAACATCTTTCTCTCGACAGGTAACTTTGCCCGAAGCTCCTCGCCATTTTCCAGCACAAAAGTCAGTAATGTGCTGTGTCTTCCTGTTATTTTTGGCTCTGCTGTCACGGAGGGAAACACTGAAGAGCCGACAGCTGTGTGGCTGCAGCTGTGCGGGGGCACTATAGACGTATAAGGATCACATACGAACCAACGTGGAGCTGAGTTTTGTTTCTGGCATCTGTCACATGAAGGCTAATTAATCAGAATTGGTAATGAGATCCAAAGCTTGAATGTGACTCTAAAAGTCCCAGATGTACAAATGAGCTGTCCTTCAAACTGAATTATCTGAGATGTCTGTATTTCTTTCTGATTGACACATTTAGGCTCAAAACTTTGCTAAAAATTGGTGAATTCTCCTCATAATACTCAGATGTTCTGCAAAAAATAACATTGATGTGATTTTAATGATTCATTCCTGATGAAGACTTGCATTATTTTAACAGGAATATCAGCATGATTTTTGCAGCTGAAAATTAATAACCACATTTTGCATGGTGAGGAAAGAAGAGGACCAACAGGAACCTATTTATTTATTTTTCCATGTTTTGCGGGTCCAGCATTTCTCCAGCTCCTTTCTAAATTACTCGTCTGTTTCCTTTTTCCCTAAAGCACCAGCAGCAGATTTGTTTTCATCTCAAATTACACAAAATGGCTAAAACGTTACCAAATAAAACAAGAATCCAAACAACACAGTGCTGATGTTGGGTTTTTGTTTCTGTCCGTTGCAGACATGAGGACGTGTCGCATGAATGAGTTCAGCTGCGGAGCAGGAACCACCCAGTGTATTCCCATCTTCTGGAAGTGTGACGGAGAGAAGGACTGCGACAGCGGAGAGGACGAAGTCAACTGTGGTAGGTGGAAGTTGTATTGGTCCACGTTTGTCTGAGCGTTAATCACTTGAGTCACGTAACGGGACGTTGTTAACCTTTAGTTCCTGAACTCAAACACTGTGCTGGTTTTCATAGACATGTAGCACCAGAAGTGGATAGAAGAGGACTGAAATTAAACTTCAGGCAGCTTGTCTTTAATACTGATTGATCTGAAGACCAGGATGAACTTTGGTATAGAAGATCCAACTTTACTCTTTGTTACTATTAAGTCAAATGGAGTTTATTTCCAAGCAGTTGTCAGAGGACTTAGCAGTAGATAAATTATATTATATTGATCTTAACTGGACTTAGTGGGTTGAAAAGCATAATTTCCAAGTTTTCAGGCACAATTTGTAGAATTTGTCATAATCAAGCAGTAACTTTCATTTGTCCAGATCATAGGCTGAGCTCTGAATCACACGTTTTCCTGCGAGTACGTACTACAGTTAAAGTACGTACTGTGTCATGCAGCCTGCATACAACTGGGAAATACTACTTCATCACAATAATGCACCTTAAGCTTTGACCTTCGCACTCTGCAGTGCGAAATGTGCTTGTTTATACTCATGCAGCACAACTAAATGGAGGATTATGGGTCAGAATGGCCAGAAAATACGTGCTAGCTTGCATACGCTGAAATTCAACTGGTTGTAATAGGACATCAGGGTATTTTTGTGGTACTGTATTTGTTATGCTACATAATGAGGCATGCTAAAAGTTGTTCTTATGCTATAGAGTGTGGATATTGGACTGCAGCTACGGTGTTTGTTCACTTGAAATCACCGATGATGGTGTCTCAAGTGGACACAAGACACTTTCTGATCTAGACTTCACATAGATCGCCTAAAAGCATTGTTAAACAATTGACTTCCCTATTAGAACAATGGATTGTTGGATGCTGAGAGCTGCAGGAACTCCGCCCAGGACTCGATGAATGAATTTCAAATGAAAATCATTCTGAACTTTGCCTCCTTTACAACTGAAGCTGCGCTGTTTGCTTCCCTGCCTCATTACTACAGTGAGAGGGCAGACGGCTTTAGTGCAAATTAACCAGACTGTCGTGGCTCTTCGAGGTGCAGCGATACAATTCTTCAGAAGCGCTGCTCATTAAGTGCTGCTTATTAAGTATAACAGTTGATGTCCCGTATTTGCAAAAAGTACTGAGACTGTGTCAGGGATGCCTGTATCAATTACTTCCCATCCTCCAGCTGTTTATCCTAAACACTGTGCAACATAAACACACCAACAGCTCCTCCTGCAGAGCGTGAAGCTCTGCCGCGACCCACAAAGATAACCGAATCTGACAGAAGCAGCCCGTAGCGCGCTGGAAAATTTTAACGAGGGGAAGAAAGAAAACGTGGGATTCGAGGGGAATTTAAAACGATGTATGCGCTGGATGTTAAACCAGAGCAAATTGACTATGAGTTAAGGATTGATTATTGGCATTGGATTTCCTCGCTTGACATTTGTGCTGAGAGTGGAGGATGCTAATGAGCACGTCGGTAGTTTCATCTGAAACGCGTCGATGTTCAGCGAGCGCTGTGTTGTGCATCAGCGCTGATACCAGTAGTACACACAGTGGTGCTGCATCACGGTGTGTGTACTGTATTTTAAGACCGCAAATGTGTTTTTAATTGCATTCTTGGATACAACACACTGCATAAGTGGAATAAAGTGCAGACATTTACATGAAATAATTTGCTAAAAATGGGATTGTACATATTGATTGCAGGCTTTGGTTGCCACTTTGCAAGCTTCCCAGCTCCTTAAAGAGTTTCCAACTACAAGAAAATGCTATTTTTACTGCAATAAGTGTCACAGCAAATCATACCGTAGCAATTCTATGTACTTGCCTGTCTTTCCCGCATCAATGGATCTTTTGAGGCTAGAATTTCCTGAGCTGGCGGAGTGACCGCAACTCATTGTGGGATGCAGCACATCACGCGTATAGCTACTTGGGAATGTTATCTGGATAAGTTTGGCATACTGGATATGTGTTCAGAAGCCGTATGCCGTTTCAAGCAGACCCCGTGACTGCACCGTGTGTGCTCTTGTCTGCTTTCCCCCTAATAAAACACCAGCGTTTAGAGAAGCAGGAGTGGGCGGATGCAACCGGAGGAAGACAGAATGTGGCTGTAAGATTTTGATTTACATGCTCTGGTGGCAGCTTACTTTAAGGTCACTGCCTGAACACGTGCATCGCGCTACGCCGCAGTAAATCACGCTGGCACATAGATCAAGGACGACAAGGGTGCATATTTAATGCGAACAAACAATTAACAAATGTCTCCTTGTTTCTCTGCAGCTGATTTGGCTGATGAGCATCACGGCTTTTTCTGCTCATTGCGGGCCTTCGGGGGCGTTACAACGCATGACAGCAAACACGATCGGCCCATTTACAGTACAGGCAACGAGTCTGTTGCTTTATTTTAAGGAAATCTATTCACTTTGCTGTTATCTCTCACCATTTCTGACTAAACAGAAACATCTTGAGTAAATACAAATCTCAAAAAACTGAACAAGTTAAAGCATTGATTGGGTATTTTCATTCTCAGTTCTTGTGGTTTTTGGCGCAGGTGATTTTCCTTTGGCGCCGTTTGGTGAAGCCAGAAAATCCTCCGAGCAGGAAAGCCCCCTGTAGATACAATCAATACAAGATGAGAAAATCTGGAATCTCACGAAGAAGGAAATGCAATCAGCACATTTGTTAAACTTGAAGGATACACATAAATTATCCTGGCGAGAAAACTACCGAGGGCACAATTATCGTGCTGCTTTGCCCGCCTTCCCTCCTTTGGGACGACCGTCTACCACATTTCGGGGCATTAGTGAGGTTGTTCACAGATGCTGGGTGATGAAAATTAGGCTGCAGTCAGTGTTTTAGTTCATCCCAGTGGTGGTTAATGTGGTTGAGGTCACGGCTCAGTGAAAGACAGTTTAGCTTTTCCAAAGCAAACTGTTTCATTAAGAAGCTGGCTTTGTAGAAGAGTCTCCTCCAAAGTGGCACAAAATTGTCTGAAACGTCATCGTACAGGTCGCATTCAAGGATTCGTCTTCTAGGTTGAACCATGAAAACCAGCCACAGGCCATCATTCTTACTCTACCAAACTTTACAGTCGGCGGCCTGGATTCAGGCAGTGCTTTCTTGACTTCTTTGAACCGGATTCATTCATCAGATTTGCCAAATGTTGAACATGTTCACGGCTTCACAGTCCAACAGAAATATGCTTTACTCCAGCCAGAACTGGGCCAGGAGACAGTTTTGCTTGAACTTGACAGTAACTTGTCTTCTTGCAGCTTAAAAATCAAGTTGGTTGAATTGAGTAAATTCAAATTTTTGTACAGCATTAGAATTTTTAATACAGTCAAATAAAAAATAATCAAAGACTTTGTGTTTCTTTTTAAGTGACTGAGTGTTCACATTTTCTTCCTCGTCTTCCAGGAAACATCACCTGCGCCCCAAACGAGTTCACGTGCGCCAGCGGTCGTTGCATCTCCCGCAACTTTGTGTGCAACGGCGAGGACGACTGTGGCGACGGCTCGGACGAGGTCGAATGCGCTCCGTCCTCCTGCGGTCCCAGCGAGTTCCAGTGCGGGAACTCGTCGTGCATCCCGGCCAGCTGGGTGTGCGACGACGATGTCGACTGCCAGGTAAGAAGGAAGCGCTGCACGCTAACTTACCCGCATGAATGCATAATCAGACACTCTGGGAAGTGGATTACAAGTTGTGAGCATGAATGATTAAAAGGAAGCCGAGGAAGACTTTCTCATGGTGTCCATTTACCAACTTCCACAGTGAGTCGTCTCATTGACCGCCTTCTTAAGTCGCTAATGCATTTTCCTAGCGTGCTTGTCCTTGGTGTTCTGTCTTTCTAGTAATACATTTTCAGTTTGCTAAATTATTAACAGCAGTTATAATCGATTAATTGATGCTTACCAACAATCCCTACTCTTTAAACTAGACTACTTAAAGTGTTTTTACGTCAAAACCATGATTGCAGTTGAGGAAAACAAATGAAAATGGACAAACTCAAACTAATTTATTAGACGTAAGTAGTGAATTTCTCTGTATATCGAAACCACGACCAGATTTCTGCACCAGACTATAAATCATGTTTGCGGCGAGATGTTAGATATGTGCAAGACAATAAATGGCATCATAGAAAAAGGCTGGGTTGCCATGTCTGCGTGGTTTTATCACGTGCACGTGGGGTGTTCTGTTTTTGCCCTTTCAGACTGAGGACACACTTGACACGGGCAAAGTTTTTCTAAAGTTTCAGTTTAGGGTTGAAGCTCAGGCTCTTGCTCATGTTATGTTAAATTTCCTCAGCTTGAGTTTGAACTTGGGGCGAGTAGATTGGCAGGAGCAGCCACAGTAGGAGTTCCTGGCACAACATCAGTGTTCATAAAGAGCAATGATGACCCTTCTCTCTGTGACCTTTTCCTGTTTTAATCAACAAATTCATTAGACTTTACAATAAACTCTGGTGGTTGGAGTTGGAAGTAAACTCTGGTCAGCGTCTGCACCTCTTTGGTTTTACATCTTTATGTGAACTTTAAATATAATTCATTACATAGAAATAATGCAGTTTGCAATGAATGCTGTGATGTGAACCTTTAGCTGTGAAAGTCTTGTTGGACTTGATTCATGCATGTCGTCAATCGACTAAATCACCCTGAAAAAAAACACATGTTGGTCGATCCCTGCTTTAGTGTCGGTTTCCCTCTCGTCTGGATTTCCTACACTTTTAATCACAAAGGACTTTACAAAGGCACGCAGACACAAACACACTTGCTCTCATTTTCTAAGCAGGTTTATCCTCACTATAATAACCTGCCCTGTGTGACTTCCCCGCGCACGCACCGGTTCAGCAGGTTCAATTTTCCCAACAGCTCGTGGTTATTGACCTGCCTCGTACACACAATCGCACACCAGCTCTGGCACTCCTGACACGTTTTCACACGCGTTGGGACAAGTTTTACTGACTCAACAATTTCCCACGTAGCAGCTAATTGGCTCCGCGATCATCACCGGCTGCCCTAACGAACGCCCGCAAATATTTAAAACGCGACGCACATCGGGAAGGTCATTGTTATTCCCTTTGGTCTCGGCCTCTCACGCCCAGCCGGTCCTGCGTCAGTGTGGTGCAGCGGCGCACGTTCTCACACTCCGTTAATCTGCTCCCGCATGAGTCAGTGACTTTGTGAGCTGATGAAAGTGTGAGAAACCACTTCCTGCTGCTCCTCCTTGATCCCGTTCCGATCTGATCGGCCGGTTTTTAATTCTAATTAATGAGCTAATCGCCCGAGATCTGAGCGCTAAACACTCGCAGCTTTGTCGCGTCTGACCTGCACGTCCCACTGACCAGCCACCGGTTAATCAGGGATGTCTGTGTCCTTCGGGGGGTTGTTTGCATGATGGTGTCTGATATTGTGTTATGAAGTACTTCAACCACACGGCACATGATTGAAATTTTGAGCTTTAACACAAAGGGTGGTGCTTGGAAATCTGTAGCTTTTTAAATGGCACATGCACTTCATTCCTGTTGTATTCTTGCATGCATGCTGCTTTTGTAGCTTCTGCATTTCCTAGGAGGTGGTAGCAAACGCTTTGTGCCTTTTACAGCTATAATATGCAACAATATGAGAATTACCAGGTTTCCAAACCCCCTTTGAAAGGCACCTTTGGGGGGAAAAAATGCCTGTTTATATTCCTGCTGCGAGTTAGATTACAGGTAAATGGAAATAACGGGGAGGAAAAAGCCAGCCTGGCTCCGTCTAACGCTGCCAGAATCTGCACACCTGCACTTCTGAAGCTTGCTAGTTAGCACATTCGTTTAAATGGTGCCAAAACTGAACAGTAAAAACAATTTGTGGTTTTAACGGCGACTGTTGCTGGTTGTCTCGTGGCCTCGTAGTAATATCAGCACTCCAGGAAGTCAGTACAGCTGGCCAAGAAATGCGTATTTGTCCTGCAAAATAATATAACATACACTCAGATTTACTATCCCCATTGATGCTCCGTTCCTGTTTGTATGTGTGCAAGCATGCTGTATTTGTATGCTCGTTCTGTGAGTCTGATGCCAATGCAAGATCAAAACATGTCATTTCAAAACACACCGTTCTGTTCCATTGTAATTGGTCCTTAAAAGCCTTGTGACATTTCAGGCTTCCTTCCAGGAAACGGCTACAGAGTGCATGTGAATAATAAATGGAAAAGCTTTCACAAGCTGAGTGTTGGCCAAAACATGAGCGTACTGCAGTATCTCTTACTATTTTAAATTACACCTGTTTTCCCGTTTAAAGCAAAAAAATAAAAAAAAGAGAGACAACTGTAGGACCTCTTAATTTCAGGAATCTGTAAAAATGCCAATTTCTCTTTTCGCTGCAGGATCAGTCGGACGAGTCTCCGTCTCGATGCGGCCGCCACCCGACGCCGCCGGCCAAGTGTTCGTCCAGCGAGATGCAGTGCCGCTCCGGAGAGTGCATTCACAAGAAGTGGAGGTGTGACGGAGACCCGGACTGCAAGGACGGCAGCGACGAAGCCAACTGTCGTAAGTACACACCAGCTGCCATTCTCATGTTAGAAAAATGGACAAAACAATATTCATTTAAGCAGTCATCTGCTCAATTGTTAATACTTTAAATGTTTTATTAGTGCATCTGCAAACTTCTGTTTACAAGCAGTCTACGTGTTTTGTGTTGACACAGAATATTTAGTGTTTTTGCAGCTTTTATTTTGATATTGATTTGATAATTTAGTATAAATGGGCTAAAACATGAACAAATATCATCCTGTGGTAAAAGTATTGGAGCATAATTTAAGGAGTTTCATTTATTATGTTAACTTCAGCCAAAAAATAATAATTCATTTGCTTTTTTTTTTTGGCAGAAACAATAAAACAACTTAACCTGTGGTCCATTTTATACTCCATCACATCTATATTTTTAATTCAACATTATTTATTTGATATTCAGTCCTGTGTCTAGTGTTCTCCAAATGAATCCATATGAATAAAACGTTAATCATCACCACCTTTTCAATTAGGTTGGTCTTTTTACTAATCAGAGCTTTCCTGACAGACAACAATGTGTAAAAATGGCGATTCATCCATGCATAGGGCTGTTGTGATGGTCTAGTAAATGTTTTTTTAGTTTTTAACTTTGCAGCTCACTTAAAAACACTGAAAAATGTCATTGCAAGTATCCAGAACCCAACGATATTCCTAATAAAATCACATTCTATATATTCTTGCTTGATAAATGGCTTTTATTTGATCATTAGAGCTGCTGCTGATCAATTTCCAGTCTGTAAATTAACTGTGTAATCAATACCCTGTGCCAGCGCCGCTCACATGTGTAATCGTTGCCTTTGGCAGCTGTTCGCACCTGCGGGCCGGATCAGTTCAAGTGCGACGATGGAAACTGCATCCTGGGCAGCCGGCAGTGTAACGGCCTCAGAGACTGCGCCGACGGATCGGATGAAGCCAACTGCAAAAACAGTACGTGCCGAGGGTGTGTGTGTGTGTGTGTGATGTGCAGGGAGCTCAGTATTTGTATTTGGATCTCTATTTGAGGCGGCAA
This sequence comes from Stegastes partitus, assembly GCF_000690725.1. Taxonomy (NCBI): domain Eukaryota; kingdom Metazoa; phylum Chordata; class Actinopteri; family Pomacentridae; genus Stegastes; species Stegastes partitus. Next base: position 87,553 of record NW_007579094.1, on the reverse strand, counting down.
AGTTGTTTGTGTTGGATTAAAAGTGCAAATAGGCGTCACAGTACGAGGTAGTAGCTGCGCTGCCAGAGCCACCGCAGGCTAATCTCCTCCTCCCAGTCAAACAAACATTGAGGTTATAATATCAGCAAACCAGTTAAGGTTAGAAAACTTAATCAAAACAAAATATTGGGGTATTGGTGTACTATTTCCTTTCATATATTTGAATTTACCTGTGTCTGGGCTCTCTTTCTCCTTCACTCTTATTGTCCCATCAGCACAAACTAACTATTTAGAATGCTTTCATTTTCTTTACCGGTTTTGTTTACCTGTTAATTAAATAAAAGCTCTATTTGTGCTTTAGCAAATACCATATTCAGGTTCAGCTCCAGCCCCAGTGCACAGCTTCAAACACACACTTTTTTCTCTTAGATGTTTGTTTTTACACTTGACCTCAGGCTGTCCTGAGATGCAGAAACTGAGTTTGTAGATGTTTTTTGGCATCTTGACACATTTTCCAGATGTGTTTTTACAACAAGAAACCCTTTAATAGTCACCTCAGGTTGTGCTCAGGTACAAAAGCAGCGTTTGTTCGTTCACCGTGTGCGATGTGTTCAGGAATCTGAGGCTGTTGCTCGCTTTTGGGGTTTTCAATCCTTTTATTTTCTTTTTTGTACGTGCTCCTCTACAAGATGCATTTACCAAAAGAAAAACAAAGTCGCAACTGTCTCGTTTCCTCGAGTTTGTTTTTCCTCCTTTTCAGCATAAAATGTGGTTTCGGGAACAGATGTTTAGTGACCAATTTGGGCTGTGGTTCTGATTCTCTCAGCTGAAAAAGTAGACGTTTGGCTTGACTATTCAGCTGCTATATAAAACAGCCTATAAACCTCAGTGAAGCTGAAAATGTGTCAGTACAGGAGCTGGAGTTGTAAAATCGTCGCAGGTCTTGATATGAGGTTGCATCACACAGAAACTTTACGTGTTTTTCTCTCTAATCTGACCAACACACACTACAAGGTGTGAAAATAATGAAGCATCAAACCTTACAGAATATTATGATTAGAGGGAGCAGAGCGCCACCTGACATGGGGAAATGGATGTAAACGAAATGGAGCGACTGTCTGCCGTCTCACTTGCTGAAATTAATCTGAAAGAGAGCTTGTACTAATCTGTCAGGTTTTAAAAATATATAGTCATAGCAGGAAGTTTTGACAAAGGACAACGCACGCCTGGATCTTTACAAACACAGGAGAGCTGTAAGAAGTGATGTTACAGCACATAAGAAATGTATTAGACCACCACCCAGTGTGAGGTTTATGCCACAGCTGCCCGAAATTAACAGCATTGGGAATGTTGGTAACGGTTAATACACCAGTATGTAGAAGCTCAATTCAATTCAAATAACTTTATTTATCCTCTAGGGGCAACTCAAAGGCTCACTGAGTATTTAATATAAAGGCATTTTAAAAAATTATAATAATAATATAAAATAAACAGTAATCCATAAACCAAACTCCTTAGCCAAAGTGATATTTTTGATGCTAAAATAGAATTATTGTTATCAATGAATTTGCCAAAAAAAAACAAACAAACAAAAAACAATAAAGCGTATTATGTCGTGATTAAGATGTCAAGTTCTAGTTATTTACTCACATTCCTGGACAGAGAAGTTAGTTTTAATGATTGAATGTTGGTCCATTTGTGACTTCTCAGAGAAGCCCAGTGGCTCAAATTTGGCTATAAAAAGGTGAATTCAGTTTGAAATTCCTCATTCCTGTTCAAAATGGTAAAACGTGCAGAGCTGAGTGTGAATTAAAGCCCTCCATGATGCTGGATGGTCTATATATGTACACAGTGCTTAACGAGTCAGACAGGTGGTCTAATAAATTAAACATTAACATCGTTTTTCTGTTATTGCTTTCTCAGGGACGTACTTCTCTGTGTGACGTTCCCTGAGATGACTCGTGTTGTGAATCGTAGTTCCATTAATGACGTTAAATTAAAAAGTGACGGTGTGATGGTGCTTAACGTGTAAAATCTCTCGGCAGTGACTCAGTGCAACGGGCCGGAGAAGTTCAAGTGTCGCAGCGGGGAGTGCATCGAGATGAGCAAAGTGTGCAACAAGGCCCGAGACTGTCCGGACTGGAGCGACGAACCCATCAAGGAGTGCAGTGAGTACAAAGTCTAATTTATTACATATCTAAAACTGCAATCACTCGACTTTTTTGGTTGTTTTTTTGCCTAGTTTGTAAAAAAAAAATAGATCACGACTCCCCCAAATCTGAACTTCAGTTATTTTCAGCCTTTCTGCCTTTTTTTATTTTTCTGTAGATGTCATAGACTTATCTGTTGGTGTGAATGATTTATTAATCTGATGAAATGAATCCATCACAGCTTTTTTTTGCTGCTCGCTCACAGCAGGATAGAAAACTCATGTGCGCTGTGGTGTTTACTTAAAACCAAAAATAGCTGGAATGGGCGCTGGCATTTTTTTTTCGCTTGGGACATCAACTCAGCAGCGTACTCAGATTCTCCCAACTGAGCGCCAGAATACATGAGAGTTATGTGATGATTATGTTTGATTTTCATATATTTGTACTAGAATCTGTGCAAATTCGAACGAGCTTGTTGCTAAAGCTAAATATCAGCAACGTAAAACAGCCTGAATTCTAGTTGTAGTCTTAATGCTTTATACCAAACTAAAAAGAAGCCGAAGTACTTTTCCTGACAGCTCGCTAAGTCACTGCTCAGGAGATGATTTGCCGTTTCGATAACTTCAGACGTCTTTCCCTGTCTGCAGGACAGAGTTTAATTTAGGCAAATGGGGTGAATCTACATGACATCCCCTCTCTGCTACACCTTGATTTATGCTGATAATATCTGGATTTTTCTTTTCTTTTCTTTTTTTTAACATAATTCCCGCCCGGAGCATCTTCCGTGCGTCCTACGGTTCACTTCTAAATAATTCTCTTTCATGGATCAAAGAACTCAGCCTGAAAGTGATTATTCTGCTCTCCACAATCAGAATACTAAACTTCAGAGTGACTGCGCTTCAGACAGACAGACAGACACAAAGACACCGTGTGAATAATCCAGTTTCATTGATCTGCGAAAAAACAAACCTGACCGAGAACACGTTACTCTTTATGCGGGAAGTTGTGACGCTCAAATGGAATTATGATTCTGTGAAGGAGTCGTCAAAGCTATTGTGTGTGTGTGTATATTAAACTTCTGATTAGATTACTTGCCTGGAAATAATTCAGATTAGAGTCGCTCTCGCTGGCCAAACAAGAAGCCACAGTTTTGATTAAGTGACTCAGAAGTAATCACTAGAAGGCGAAATGTCACTTTAAATGTACATTTGTTACTCGCTATACTAAACACTGCAGCGAAGACAAATGAAAGAATAAAGGAGTCGTTGAGTTACTTGTGGTGCAGCAGGTTGTTTTTGTCCATTAGCGATTAGAACGGTTGGTTTAAAGTTTGTTCCTGCCTCGTCATGTTGCTTGAGTTGAGTCCCGATAAGAAAGTCCCGATAAAGTTAAGCTCCGTAGAAAGTCAAGTGGAAATGTCTCTGGCTTGTGACCAAGTTTTGACCTGAAAGCTTAAATATAACTGTGCAGCATAAATGTTTTACAGTTTCATTGTGTCTCTGATTTATCGTTGAAGCTGTTGGAGGTGACTCAATACAATGTGAGACGTGGCTGTTAAATAATGAGACGTGCTCGTGTCGAGTTCGTTTCTCCTCCTAGTTTACATTTTCAGGCCTAAAGACTGGCCGGCTGCAGGTGTGTACCCAAAAATCTAAAGTCACATTTACAGAAGCTGTAGTGAGGTGGCTTTATCTGCATGGACTGTTTTCTGTGTGCAGAGTTTCCTACAAGTGGAGCGTATTTTAAACCTCAACACTGCAGTCCATCATTTAATTGCCAGAAGCGTTGATCGTTGTTAGTATTTGTGTAATATTGCAGTCGTAACTCTGTGTCACTGAATCAGACCTGTCCTCCTTCACCGGCTTCCTCTTCTCTCTCACGTTTTGTTTTAAAAATAATCAGCTGCAGACGCTTCATCTTTGGAACGTGCGACAGCTAAATGGGTCGTTTCTCACTTTCAACCACAACGGCGGACGCAGTAGCTTTGCAGCACCGATGACGGTTTCTCCAAAACAGAATAAGGATGATCGTGCACTCGCACAAATACGACGCTGTTCAGTTTTGATTTTCACATTCCAAAGAAACGGCTGCAAAATCTGGAGCCCCGACTCATGTAGGAAATTGTAGAGACTCATTTCAATCATTGTCATTTTATAGAGCTTCATTTTTAGTTGTACGTTTGACAGTTTGAGCTTTAAACAAGCTGAATAAATGTACAAAGTCTGGTATTTATGGTGTTAACAATTCTGCATTTCTATTAGCATACTTGTTGACGCACATGCTTGCAAACAGATGCATGTTATAACACAGCGTTGTGCAGTCTTGCTGCATAATGCTGACTAAAATTGTGTTCACGAGTATATAGTTTTCAGCTCTTTTATTCGTCTTGTCTTCACTGCAGATGGCAGGGGACCTTGTGCTCCTCTTTTTATATTGTGTGTGGGCGGTTTGTTGTCGGTGTCACAGGGGGCGTAAACATGTTGTGCAGAAAGTCTCGGCTCTTCTGGTTGTTGCAGTCTGTTGCTTTTATGTTGATTTGTCCCGGGGACCTGCTTCAGTTATTTAAGTACCAAAAAAATCAGAGTTCACAGAGAGATTAGAGGTCGTTATTTCATCGGAGTTACTACAGTAAATGGTGGATTTTGTAAATTGTGCTTGCAGGGGCTGACTCCAGAGGGCAAAGGAGCTGGTGAGGTCAAAGATTGTAGGTTTCCTGCATGTTCAAGTGCAGGAGAAGAGGGTTTTTAAAACATCTTTTTACCCTCTATGTTCAGACCTCTTTAATTGAGAAGTTTAAACAGCTCGCTGATGTGTCGTTCAGGAGGTGGTGGAAGAGTTTTTAGGATACAGCAGTGTTCTTGCACAGCTAGCCATCAGCTAAATAATGTTGTTTGAAGGAATCGTGCAGTGTCTTCCCAGCAGAGGTTCGTATCATATTTTCAAGAGTGAAACGGTGTCCTTGGAAATAAAACGAGGAATTGTAAATAAAGTTGCTGCTGCTGTGTTTAAAAGTTGAAGGTCTGCACTCATAGGGCTCACAGGGAATAAATAAACTACTAAGCTCTCTTCTACCAGAGTTGCAGTACTTTATGTTCTCCATGTGCAGCAGGAAAAAGCATTTCTTTCTTCTTTACATGGATACCTTTTCAGATTAATGTTCCAACACTCCTTTATCGTCATTAGGTTTGTGTGATGACTGAAGGAATGAAAGAACTTGTTCCAGTGTCCAGAATGAGTTTCTTTTCACATTTTGTCTGGGAAACAGATGGAAGACATTCATTATTGCAAAACAATAACCTTGTAATTCATGGATTGTAGTCTGTTGTGGGAAACTATTGATCAAGACCATCCAGTTGCTCCTGTCCTTACATCTTTCTCATATATTTACTCTTCAGTCTAATGTTGGGCTCAGGATCTCCAGCAACTGCCAAATCAATATTTATCGTCTTCAGAATAAGACACGCACACACATTATCATTAGAAAATGCCACTTTTTTGCATCATGTCAGTCATAAAATCCGCATGTTGGATCGACTTGAATCCACAATGTTACTGTTGTGACGACACGATTATAATTTAAACTGAAAAGTTTCCCCGTTTCATGCGTTTCAGATCTGAACGAGTGTCTCCTCAACAACGGCGGCTGCTCCCACATCTGCAAGGACATGGTGATTGGCTTCGAGTGTGACTGCACCCCGGGACTCCAGCTCATAGACCACAAGACCTGCGGAGGTACGAGATCTTTACTGTAGACGGCTGCTCGGACTAAAAACGTCAAAATCAATCCTGTCAAAACAGCACACACCGTTTAGCATTTTGCATGAAATTGACTTATCGGCAAGCTCAGCACTGCTCGAAGGTTGTTTGGAATTCTGTTGGGACAATTTGTGATGTCAAAGTTTTTGATAGGAACTCCAAGGAACGCCCTTAAAGGATGCATTGTTTAAGAAATGGAGATCAAAAACACCTGGTCTGATTGTACCTGAGGATTCTTCTTTTCCTTAGCAACCACAGTCACATGCACATTTCTAACAAGAGTAATCCTGCACTGACACAAGGATTTCGAAAGTGCATTACAGGCTAAAAGCGACACAGCTGCAGACTGTGAGAACATGTAATTAATATGCTTATCAATTTAGCTTCTTTGCTGTCGGTTTCTTTTTTTAAAGAGGCCAGATTCAGTTAAACTACCATCACGAATCACAGGCTTTCATAGCTAAATGACAGATGTAATCCCTTTGTGCTACTCACACAAAAAAAAGACAAATTATGTAAAGAATGAATAAAGTAATAGGTATAATAGAACCACTTTGATGATGAGTTTAATAAACATCACATTCAGTCTCACTCTTACGGCGTGCGAGGCAATTTTAGCCTCATTCTTTCAGCTGCGACCTTGGCGATGTTAAACGGTTTTGGGAGCAATTAAAGCAAATATGACAAATTGGTAAATAGACAAGGAGGCGATAATGCTTTAGTATTTCTATCAGTGCCTTTTTAAAAATTATATCACTCTACAAAGACATAGAACAATAAAGTGGCTGGTGTTTTAATAACGCAGTGATTTGTTATCCGAAATGTATCCTACTCTGGGACATCTACAGTTGTGATGGACTCGGTTAAGATGTAAGCCACCGTTTTAGTCCTTAAAAACCCAGAGTTAAACCTGAAGTTGCCTTGATAACCTTCAATCCTGCTTCTGGCCCAAACACCCCCATTACACTACAAATAAATTGATCCGAAGCCGTGCATTAAACACTGTAACTGATTATTGACATTCGACTTACTGAACCAAGTTAAGGATTGACGTTATCGATACGAGACGTTGCCATAAAAGCCTCAGTGATTCTGTTTTTTCTTCCTTATTTGGGAGGAAAATACAGACGCAGCACCTTGTTGTTCACCGACACGCTTTTGTTTCGTGGCAACAATAAACTTTGATCGCTGGGAAAGTAGATCAGAGGGAACCGTCTGCCACAAACATCACGGCGCTGGAAATGAATCCTGTCAACGGCGTCCTTGGCAGGTTACTTCTCTGGATCGTTTGAAAGTAAAAACACAAAGACGGGAGAGACTCTTTGTTCCGCACGTTTTGCATTCGGGTTCAGTGAATATTTTCCAAAGATGCATTACTCCTCAAGTCTCTCGCTTAGAAATCGCTAATCCAAACGGGCGGGTCAGACACACAGTGGGCTGCTGTTGCGAGTTAAGCCAGTCTATGGTCTTATTGTGGGCTTCTGGCCTCCGAAGGGGTTGAGTGTTTGGCTGTGTTGTAATCTGTTTTCTTAAAAGCAGAAATCCTCTTGGTTACGTTCAGGAGGCACTGATCCGACACAGTTTTTGTTATGGAGCCAATCTTGGCCTCAAAACACCGCTCTGTATGTTGGTAAATGTGTGTAATCCCATCTGGAATGAGCCCCACCGGTTGCGCGGAGGCATTTCATCTACCCTCAGATGTGAAATCACCACTAAACTCTTGAAAACATTTTTGAATTTACATTTAATTCTGAGGAGGGCAACTTGTTGCCGCGGAGCGAGCTGGCAAAAACATCGGCAATTACAGGTTTTAATTTGCATTTTGTGTATCCCGAGCTCACGTCAGGATCCTGGGAATGTTTAAGGAAGATGATCTACTTCTAAAAGCAAGGTGTAATTTCGTTAAGAGAACATCTTGTGTGTTTTGCAGCTGTCTTTGTGTTTGTAGCAGAGCTGCGTGGAAACGTGTGATTACCCAAACCGAGGCTTTTTAACGGAGTCTATTAATTAAACATGTCAGACAGCAGCTGTCTTCTCTCGGCCCTCATCATCCTCCTTCCCCCCTCTGTGTTCGCAGACATAAACGAGTGTCTGAATCCTGGCATTTGCAGCCAGATCTGCATCAACCTGAAGGGAGGATACAAGTGCGAATGCCACAATGGCTACCAGATGGACCCGACCACCGGCGTCTGCAAGGCTGTCGGTGAGTCGACACTATGCGCAACCTTTGGGATGCACCTTTTTTTTATTTTCTATTTGTGTTTAGCTTTATGACTTAACATTTTGGAGCCTGTAGTGTTGTCCTGTTGCTTTTCATTGCATAATATCGATTTCTAATATTATGTCCGTGCTGTTTACTGGTGTTGGTGCACAAAAAAGGAAAGGGCTTTTTATAAAAATCGAACATTTTGATCTCCATGAAGGTTACAGGGCTGCTGTGTTAGATTGAGTCGTCTAAACCTAATAAAAACAAAATGTCAAATGAGTGCTTTCCAGTTATGAAACAAGATATGTCCAAGTAAATAAAGGTTGGTCGCAGAAGATTGTTTTCAGTGTGTTAAAGTCACAGTTCAGTTTATAGGAAGCGAAGTAAGAAGAATTGTTTCTTGAGGCTCTGGTTTAAGTATTTCTTCAGGAGTTTAGTCACACATGGAGGACATCAGTGGAGCAAAACGCGACTAACTTCCCCACAACAAACAGGAAAATACAGGAAAATAACATGTTAAATTGCTATTATTCAAAATTACACACATTAAATAATAACAATAACATTAAAAATCATGCGTTTTGCCCTTTAATCCACACACACATGCAGCTTTAGGTCACTGAAAATGGAACTTTTTGGAAAACTTCTTTCGTGGTTAAGATATTCTGTACCTGTGTAGATGAGTTTGTGCTGTTATCTCCTTAACATCAGCCAATTTGTGTACTTTCTAGGACACTTGGTGGACTTCTTGCATGTTTACACATAAATGTACACTCACGCTCCACTATATTCAATGTCAGAGTCTGTCAACGCACATGATTTCCTCAGTGGACCGTCGTTGGTATTCTGCTGGTATTTATTACAGCTTCTACTCTCCGACATGTGTTCAGGGTTGTATCGCTGCACAGTATTTTGGTACGCTATCGACATCACTTCAGTCGTGTTTTTGTGTTTTCATGTGGACATAGAATTTTTTGTTATTATTCTAAACTGTAAAACCTTAATGGAACTGAGCCGTCATCAGTGCCAAATCCAATGTCTGCCCTTAAAAAAAAAAAGGTATGTTGTGTGCTTTGAGTTAAGACCCTGACCTTGAAAGCCAACGATCCTGGTTTGTGATAATAAATCAGAGCAGTAGAAATACTTTTTTTTAGAGCTCATCTGACCTCAGACACTCTAAAGTCTCCCTGAACCCAGAAATGATTCGTTCAAATGTTTCGAAAAGTAAAACGAACTACATCGGTGAGTACAGCCTTTTAGAAATAAATGAAAACTCTGGGATATAATCAGAAAGGCTCTGGGGTTGTAGTTCAGCTGGCGACGGTTCCGTCATCCTTCATCACATGCTGCTTGTTTCCGCTGGAAAAAGACTTCATTGTGTTGCTTGTTGACAAAGACAGTGTTTGTATTCTTAATCCTGACAGTGCTTTGTTTATTGTCAGCAGATAATTCAAAATAAACAATGCAAAATTGAACCTCGACATTTAAAAATCAGAATTTGTTCTGGTTGTACGCTGCCAGCAAATAGTTATTTTCTAATTGAGTTTGTGATATGAGAGATTAGGAAGGAAACGGCATTTTAAAAGCGTGTTTTTAACGTTTAATAAGAGGATTAAATTAAAAATGTCCATTAAGTCTAATAAGTATGAAAGCCTGCAGCAGCAGAAAATGAAACGGTGCGACCACAGGCAGCTGATTTAAAGAAATGAGATTGACCTTCAGTCCTTCTCTCTGATTTCACTAAATACTTCTTGTCCTCAGGTAAGGAGCCCTGCCTGATCTTCACCAACCGCCGCGATATCCGCCGGCTGGGTCTGGAGAGGAAGGAGTACACTCAACTCGTGGAGCAGCAGAGGAACACCGTGGCTCTGGACGCCGACTTCAACCAGCAGATGATTTTCTGGGCCGACCTGGGCCAGAAGGCCATATACAGGCAGGTCGCACAGAACAAAACGTGTCGGATTGGACTGGAGAGTTTAAAACCGATGTTAAAGCCAAGCCAGTAGGGGGTGGGACAACAGAACACAATGTTCTCGTATATATCAGTTCTAATTTTATATTCATGAACATGAATCTTTGGCAGAAGTGAAGCATTTCTTTGGAATTTTTAGAAACCAGGTTGTGAACTGCAAAATTGATGTTACACTTAAATTATGTTTTACTTGGTCCACATGCATTTTTTTGTGGTTGTCAAGGTTATACAGTGATAGAGGCAGCAGCAGCAACTTTTCAGAAACATCCTTTTAATAAATTGGCAGCACTTTTAATGGACCTTGGTTCTCTGGAGACAAATCCTCTTTTGCCGTCAAAAACAACAGCTGTAACGTCTCAGGAAGCCCTTAAGACTCCTGGCGTCCAACACAAATACCAGCAGCAGATACTTCATCTATTGGATTGGACTGCCAAAACTATTAATAATCATAGATGGAGGGTTCTAGCTGGTGGAAAGAACCTGAGGGGGAGGACAATGTAGACAGACGTGACTTTTGCCAATATTTTAAAAATTTATGTGCACAGTCAGAAATCCAGTTGCTGTTCTCTGCAGAGACGACGAACTCTAAAATCTTTTTTCATTAGACGAAAGATCTTAATGTCTCTGACTATGTTTTTGAGTCCAAGTTTCCGCCACAGTAACATTTATATTTACGAGCATAAACAGTAAAACTTGCCCTTTTGTGATGGTCTTTGTTCCGTTTTGCTTCTCAGCACTGTGCTGGACAAACGTGGGGACGTCGGCTCGCACAAGAAGGTGATCGACAACGTCCAGATCCCGGTGGGGATCGCCGTGGACTGGATTTACAAGAACCTGTACTGGTCCGACCTCAGCACCAAAACCATTTCCGTCGCCAACTTCAACGGAACCAAGCAGAAAGTTCTGTTCAACCGCGGCCTCAAGGAACCGGCCTCCATCGCCGTGGATCCACTGTCCGGGTGGGTGGAACGCTCGTGTTGGGATGCCACTTACGACTCCTATCATCTGCGTTCATTCGCTGATTTGTGTGTGTTTTTCGTTGGTTCTGTCAGGTTTCTGTACTGGTCTGATTGGGGCGAGCCGGCCAAGATTGAGAAATCGGGTATGAACGGAGTGGACCGACAGGTTCTGGTGGCAACGGACATCCAGTGGCCAAACGGGATCACGTTAGGTAGGAACAAACACCAAAGAACCAACATGTCCTCTGCAGTACGTCTACACCATTTCTTTAAGTCTATAAATGTTCAAACCAAGACCTTTTAATCACTTGGACAAAATCTGACACTTCATTCTCTGTTCACTCCTTCTTTAGCTTCCACTTCAACTTCTTTCAGTGCTTATAGTTAGTTTGACAGTCATCCTTCCACTTTTTTTTTTCAATCACTCTTCCTTCATTTGATAATTCAACTCCTTTAAGTAGTGAAATCTCTTCTTGCACACACGTGTTGTTTAATTCTTGCAAATCAGCAGCCACTTCAATTTCTTTCAGTGTTCACACTTGCTGTTTGCAATCAAACTTAAATTTTTTTTTGTAAATCACTGTTCTTTAATTTGATAATTCAGCTCCTTCCAGTTGTTGACTCTCCTCTTCCATGCAAGTTTTGTTCAGGTCTTGCAAGTCAGCAGCCACTTCAACTTCTTTCAGTGATCATACTTATTGTTTTCAGTCAAAATTGAATTTTTAGAAATAACTTTTCAGCTCCTTTCAGTGTTTAAATCTCATCCTGCAGTCAAATTTTGTTCACTTCTTGCAATTCAACATACACTTCAACTTCTTTCAGTGCTTATAGTTTGACAGTCATCCTTCCACTTTTTAAAAAAAAAAAATCACTTTTCCTTCATTTACTAATTCAACTCCTTCAAGTTGTGAAATCTCTTCTTGCATGAGTTTTGTTTGATTCTTGCCAGTCGGCAGCCACTTCAACTACTTTCAGGGTTCATATTTAGTTTTTACAATCAAAATTAGGTTTTTTTGTAATCACTTTTCAGCTTCTTTCAGTGTTTAAATCTCATCCTGCGCTCAAGTTTTGTTCACTTCTTGCAATCTATCAGCCACTTCAACTTCTTTTAGTGTTCATACTTGCAGCACTGAACTCAATTTTAGCTCTTACTCCTTAGCCGACAGTTTTTGGTGTTTCAGCTTTTTTGTGCTCCTGCTGTTCAAATACTAAACATGTTAGAAGCTGCAAAAGTTGAATTTTAGACATTTAAGCAGTTTGAAATATCTACAATCTTTTAGCAAAAATGAGGAATGAGGACATTTTGAATCTTGAAATAGGATTTTGGTGTGTATGCACATTTATTATCGACGACTCCTGACTGGAAGCTGCCCAGATCACATAATCAAATGTCCTCCTTGTTCTCTCTCTCTTTGTCTTTGTGGTTGCGTCACCAGCAATGTGAAAAAGCCATCGACTTGCCCTTGTTAATGAAATGTCGTATTGATTTCATTCTCTTTTCTCCCCTCTCATCTTCTCCCTCCTGTCTTTTTCTACCGTCCGCCTCCTCTCCTTTTTTTCAATTATTCTCCTCTCTTCTGTTTTATTCCTCACCTCCTCTCACCTTGTCCTGACCTCTTTCTCCGTTCGCCGCTGCTTCCCTTCCAGATCTGATCAAAGGCAGGTTGTACTGGGTCGACTCGAAGCTGCACATGCTCTGTAGCGTCGACCTGAATGGGGACAACAGGAAGAAAGTGCTCCAGTCTCCAGACTATCTGGCTCATCCCTTCGCGCTCACTGTTTTTGAGGTACTGTGCACTGAATCTGTTATAGTGTGGGTCGGTTGGTGTTGACGTGGAGCGAAAATCATAGTGTTTGCAGTATCGTGGCTGTCAGCATCACATATGTGAGAATAATGTACAAAACTATTTAAAATGGTGCCTTGACCCAACACAGTCACACTCTGTAGCCACTGTGGAGGTTCATCTTGACAGTTTGGACTTAGGAGACGTTAGATTTGACTTATTTCATGTAAATAGCAGCTTTTGGTGCATTGACATGGTCACATCACTTTCAAATGTGTAGTCCTCATTGCTTTTGTCTCTCCAAATTTTGCGTCTTTCTTCTGTTTCTTTGACTTTTCTGCAGAGAATTGAACAAGAAAACGTTTTTATTAGTTTCATTTCTTCGTTAGTGCAGTCATATTTTTAAGGGGTTGTCCAGGAAGTGCAACTCTTACAGTAGTCTAATCGTGTTATTCATTGTGTCCTCTGTATTTAATCGGTCAGTATTTGCTCTTTTCTGCCTGTTGATACCGATTAAATATGCAAGGGTAAAAAGTTGCGTGATTCAGTCTCGATGAGACGCATGATGCAGTTGTACACGTTTATTTTCTGGTTCGAAAATGGATGAAAAGTAATTAGAGATGCAATAAGTTCTGCAAGCAAAACGCCCAGAAGCTTGAGCTTAGCAAATAATTCTGGTTTCCATCAACCTGGTGTATTTTTTGTATTAATATGACTACTTTGCATTGATGGCTCATGCTAACTTTGCACTATCATTTTAAAAGTTTGTTGTTGGGTCAGAGTGCAGCCATTTTACATTCAGGGATCTCCATCAGGGAAAACTTGCCTGCTGACCAAATTACCTGCAAAGTCATCTGTGCACGCCATTTTGTTTACTTATTTATGTGAATTTACGGCATCGATAAACATTGTTTCCTCAAAATCAACTGGAAAAAAATACCAGCAGTGGTTGGACTGATTGCTCACTTTAAAACCTTAACAGTAAAGGAGAAGCTGTTCACGATTTCACACGTGGAGAAAAACTGGCATATGTAGATGAATATTCCAGTTGACTTACTGCACAGTGATAAGGTCAACCAGCAAGTTGTCCCAGATGGAGATCCCTCTGCCGCCTTGTTCTTTCTCCTCCTTCACCCTCACCCCAACTGGTCGAGGCAGATGGCTGCCCTCCCTGAGCCTGGTTCTGCCGGAGGTTTGTTCCCAGGAGTTTTTTTTTTTATTCCCCTTTGTCGCGAAAGAAATCATCTGGATTTGTTTGGTTTCTCTCCGTAGTATTGCAACGTCTTGTGAAGAACAATAAGCTTACTTATGCCCAGAATTGGTGCTTTATAAATAAAACTAAATGCAGTTTGCAAATTGCCCATTTCAGGTGCCTGATTTATTTATTTTTTTTGCAAGCACTTTAAAATTGAAGGACCTTTTTAGGGAGCTCGCGCTAGTTGCCCTGATATACGCTGTTTTGCATGACCTCTTATTTTTCTGTCTCTACAACAGAGGCAGAAGGTGCAAAATTAGCACGACCCATAGAAACAACAATCGCTGCACTAATGGGAAGTATGCCAGGTTGACATAAACCAGAGTAATCCTCTTAAATCTGCACTGTTCTGTTGAGTGGACTCGATGGATCTCATCTTTGTATCTCAACCACAGTGCGTGTGGACAGGGCAAACATTAAGCACCAACATTGCAATCTGCTGTTTCAAAAGCTGGATTCAAATATGTGCAGTCTTTTGGAATCGCAGAATCAAGGACATGTGGCGCTCCCGCTGTCTCTTTCACCTACACCCACTCGCACAACTGCCGACGTGCAGACGGATGACGCACTTATTCACAAGCACACACTGTTCGAGGCGCAGGTCGTGTCTGAACTGTAGTATTTTCATTCAGACAAAATGTCGCCGCCGCTGTCACCACTTAGAGCGCGGCGGCACCTTCGTGTGAAAAACCCCTCACGTGTAAACACACGAAGAACGAGGTTAACATGAGCAGAGAAAGCCACTTCCATCATGTGATTTTTGACAGGTGGTGTCTGCAGAGAGCAGGAACACCACGCAGATGGTGTTAACGCGCAGATGGCTGAATTTGTGATTTAAAATCTGTCCGTCCATGAATTTGTATGGTCGTTTTTTTGTACGCTACAGTTTCTTGACACGTTTTGTTAAACATTTGGTCCTGACGATCTGAATTAAGAAGAAATAGAATATAAGCTCATATTGGTGCAACTCTTTACTTGATTTAGGTTGAAGTTTGGTCTCATTTGAAGAAATAACTTTGAGTACATGAAGACAAACTTTGCATGCAATTAGCTATTTTCTAAAATGTATAAATAATATTGCAACTGAAATTCTAGTTTAACAGACTGTTGAGTTAAAACTGCTTTTTTCCTGCTGTTTTATGGTCAAATCTACTTTAAAGATTCATTTTAAGGCAAAAAAGGTGTAATAATGGATAATTGTTTTGTGCTTTCCCATAGTTTGTTGTAGCCTTTGTTAAACGTGATCATGCAGATGTGAAAATGATGTCCACTGGTGTGTGTTGTGGTGGCACAGCTTCAGCATTTAGCTCATTAAAGCTTTAAGCTGTATTTTTCTCTCATTTAATCAGGATCGAGTCTTCTGGACAGACGGCGAAAATGAAGCCATCTACGGTGCCAACAAGTTCACCGGATCAGATGTGGTGACGCTGGCCAGCAACCTGAACGACCCGCAGGACATCATAGTTTACCATGAGCTCATTCAGCTGTCAGGTACAAAAAGAAAAAATTTAATACTGGGAGGAAACAGATAGCTAATTGTGTTCAGCTGAAAAATCTCCTGTGACATTATAGCATCTGCCAGATCAGGGCTGATGTTGAAGTCTTTTTCTTTCCAAAGTTAAATCAGAAATTACTTTAATTACACATGATAACGATGCAGAAACTCTTAATGATAATTATCATGTAGCTGTAATCATGCCACCGTAATTGACACGCGCCTTCTAGCTTCTGACGTCATGTCGTTGAGCTTTAGAAAACCAGGAACCAACGTGCTAGCTTCTCTCTTAGATACAGTCTCAGTGTGGTCCTGGCTTAAAAGTTAAATATGCAATCCAGTGTGTGAGAAAGGAAACAATCCTCCAAAGTGCTGAGAGGAAATGGGAAGCTCTGTGATATCAACTGAGCAAACTCCACCTGTTGATGAAGATATAGCTGTAAACATCTTGAGCAAGCTAGAAAATTGAGTACTGATTGTTGTTTTTTTGTTGTTGTTGTTTTAAAGATGTATTGTTAATATTACTGTCGTCATTTTTATTAAATAGTGCTGAAATACACGTTAGTCTTGATCAGATCACACATGCTAAAGTTCTGCAACTTGATCAGACTGAGCAGGTCAGATTTCAAACTTATGTTGTTTTGTTGACCAACACACTTATACCATATATAAATCTATATATGTCACAGAGCAGAGTGTTTATGCAGGTTAATGTCTATGTAAGGGTTGTCATTTTATTTAGTTTTAATGGGGAGGAAAGCTGCTTACCGGAGCTTTAATCTGCAGACTGCCTGTATGCGAGGAGAAACTAACCTGCTGACTCTTGTGTGCAGGCACTAACTGGTGCACGGAGAAAGGTGAAAACGGAGGCTGCAGCTACATGTGTCTGCCTGCACCGCAAATCAACAAACACTCCCCCAAATACACCTGTGTGTGTCCCGAGGGTCAGGAGCTGGCTGCTGATGGCCAACGCTGCAGACCTGGTGAGTTCCACTTCAGTTATTGGCCCTCCTTTGATTCAAGTTTACACCTGAGCCTTGAGCACATTGCACCAAACTTGCAAGCTTTTCAATAACCAAAACAAATGCCCAAGCGTTGGATATATTCTAATGTATCTGAAGTTTGCTACCAATCATCGTGAAGCATGATGGTTGCAAAGATGTTGCACAGATAGTTTGATCGTTTGAAACCCTTCGTGTCAACTTCAGGCTGCACAGGTGATCATTTTAACATCAAAATAATGATTCATACAGAGAGAGGGAGGATCTCGTGATGTTTCTGGGGCATTTTGCTGCGAGATCTGTGGCATCAAACCAAGCACTCCCTGATTTCTCACCAAACTGCTCCTCCAGATGGCAAGACTGCATTGCAGCGCGTGATAAAATATGCAAACACACTATCAACAGAGTGTAAAACAAATCTAACATGTTGTGAGGAAGTTGTACCATGGTAGGAGAACACGGTGAGATGAAGTTTCAGGAGGTTTGCGTGTACAAATACATTTACCTGACTGCTGATGATTCATAAAGAACTGTGAGAAAGTTGGACAACTGCAGTACTCATTTAATCCAAAATTATGGGACTAATATGTGAAGTTTGATTGAACTACACGCATCAAAACATTGTTATTCTGCTTACAAACAACCTCAGTGTTTTCTGTGGTTCTCTCCAATCCTGTATGTTTGGCAATTTTTGTTTTTTTTAGCTAAAATATAAATAATTCATGAAGTATAGTATGGCAGAATAGGTATTAGCAATGCTGGAAACCTTCCAGTGAGGGGAAGGTTGTTTTGAAGTGAAACCAATGGGTATCCTGGGGTAAACGCTGCCAATAATCCAGCTGACTGATGTAATTGTATTCTCGGTAGAGCGCAAACCACGGCGGTGCTGAAAATGGAGCCAGATAAACCACAAAACGAATGTATCCCCCGTGGCTGCTCATTGTGTTGATGTGCGTAACTGTACACACAAAATGCATCCGTTTGAAGGCGATCCTGTGCCTTCCTTTCCAGAAAGACCTGGTTTAAAAGAACAGGCAAAAGGGTGTTGGGCTTTCACAGGTGATCGACAACAAACACTACATCAGTCGTAAAAAAAAAACCCAAAATGAATTCAGTGTAATTTTTGAGGTTGTACTGCCTTTGATGTGAAAAGATGAGTTTAGTCACTCTCCCTTCTTCTTCTGCTGCTGCTTTATATACATGTTTCCTCGGTGTTTCTGCGATTCCTCCGAGTCTTGTCTTCCATCTGTATCCATGCCAGCCACAAACCCAGCTGTCTGTTCGCGTTTCGTGGTCTGACAGCTGAACAGTGGCTGCGTCAGGCGGCGTTGTGATCCAGTTTTCAACCTCGTCCTTCTTCACATCTCTGCTGCGGCGCCGTCGCCTTCCCGCCTTTTGAAAGTCTCATTCTGACAGCTCAATTGTGTCAGTTCTCCGAGGTCGATCCCTCTCCCAGTCATCATCGGTGGCTGCCGAGCGCTGTCCTCTGCTTCATTTGTGCCTGTTGTTGGGTTAAGTCCTGATCTGTGCTGCCTTCAATTCTCCAGACTCCGAGTGGATTGTGACTGTGTTGAGGCTCTGACAGCTGAATGGGCACAACACCCATATGTGATTGTTAAATGTGTCACTTCAGAACTGCTGGCATGACTCTGCTGCCAGCCTCCACTTTTGTTAGAAGACTTGCTGTGGGATTTTGGAACTTGATGGCAGGAATTTGTTCCGAGTCACCCTCAGCGTTAAAGGTTTTTCTGAAGGTGCTGAGGTCTGACCATCAGCACAAAGGTCAAATACAAATGACCAAACTATAAAAAGAGCCCCAGACATAGGACAGAGGCGTCCAAAGTGAGCACATCTTTGGCATCCAAAATGTATATTTTTAAGTTTATGCTGATTAAGTGGATGACATTTAGGCACAACTAATCAATGAGTGTGTTCAGTGTAGTTTTTTTTTTTTTAGTGATTGTATGAGTGCGATGTTTCTGTGCTGGACCTTCATCAGGCAGATGGTTTGGGGAGTTGCAGTGACTGAACATGGTTTGGTACAAAATACCAAAACATTCTACCAAATAGCTATTTTTGGTAGCATACAGACAATATAAATCACAAATATACCAAAAGCTATTCACGTAGTATGGGTAAAATCCTCGGATATGGGGGCTTAAAACCTGCTGCATTCTCAAAAAGAGCGAGACTAACGGGTTGCATATGTAAATTAACCTGCAATTACAATAAAAGTACAGACAGTTCCATTTGGTAGCACCACATATAGCAAAGCGGAAAGGTAAACATTGGTCGTTTAACATTACAGTAATACATTTCCTTAAGACTTCACCAAGTCCAGTATTTCTTTAAAAATGCAGCAGGCTTTAGGGTTCATATTCAAGGATTTTACCCATGCTGTGTGAATCACTTTGTTTATAATTCTTATTTTTTATATGCTGTTTAAAATAGTCATTCTGTGAGTGGTTTTAAGCCACTACCTGTTAAAGATGGCTTTGTATTTGTATCTGCCCGATTAAGATCTGAAATGTCGTGCTAATGATGTATTTTTGCAAGTTGGAGAGTATGTGGGAGGAGCTTTTGGATATTGCCCAATGAAATAGATGTGTGAAGAGTTTCTTTGCTTTAATCAGTGATTTTATGGGACCATGATCACTTGATGATATTGTTTAGTTAACCCTTGTGTAGTGATGATTTGATGATTTATTGTTTTCCATAACCTGACCTATTAGGAGCAATAGACGAGGACCAACAACAGATCCTTGAGGAACTCCACACATCGTATTTGTTCTCTTAACTCACCAGGAAATCCAGTTCTTCAATTATTTTTTTCCACTTTCTCTCTCTTTTTTTTTTTTTCTTTTTAAATCTTTTGTCTCTGGACTTTGACAAAACAGAGTCAAAACAGAATTGGTACAAGTATAAATAATGTGAATTAGGTTTAAACACTTAGTTTGTACTAGTTTGCATCCAGCTTTTCACTGACATGGTGTGATAATGGTTTCTTGTAAGATTCACTACTTCTAAAATGTATGTAGCCCTTGATACTGCAATCAGGGCAGAATCTGAGTCCTTACTTAAGATGTGAGATTCATTATGACTGAAATGCTGCTTTTCCTTAAATGAAAATCAAACTCTGGCTGTGCCCTCTGTATGCCTCCTTTTTCTTGGCTGCGAAAAGGTTGCTTGGAAACGCCGCACTATTCCCTTACAGTTGTTTTTGTCTTGAGCAGTCCGGCTTGTTTCTGTGCTCCCACAGATTAGCCTTTTCATACTGAAGCAGTGTCAGATAGGAACCTGACAGCTAAATTCAGTGCACATACTCTCCTAATTGGGCTCAAGCTGTAGACCGAGACGCTGGTGTACACAAAGTACTGGAACATCTCCCTGACAACTCTCTGCACTGCCGTCCTCCTGAGTGAAAGTCTGCCTAGTTAGCCTGTTGAGGCTTCTTTAAGGCTCTTCTCTACTTTCTCCCTTCTTTTAAAGCGAGCGCCGAGAGTCTTGACAGTTTCTGCAGCCTGTCCTTTCCAGTAATAGCTTCTGTAGGATCTCTGAACTGCTGCTCCGCTTTCATTTTCTTCAAAAGTTGCCGTTTCATTTCGCACATCAGTGGAATTTGTCGACTTATTTGGTATCTCTTTGGTAGAAGTTACGGCTAGCTTCATGCACAGCGCATGGAGGCACTGGCCTAAAGGTTAGTCAAGTACAGATGTTAAAAATATGTTTTTGTCCCCTTTCATCGATACCAGTGTCGTGCCCTTTAGCAGTGCCCTTAACCCCAACTGTTCTGGTGTTGGTGACCAGCAGATTGGACTGCACTGAAAAGAGCGATTACCTTTCAGCCAAGAAAAAGTATTGGAAGATGTCTTTTTTTGTTTATTGCATCTGGTAGTGTTAGTATGTTCTTTCTTTTTGACTGTAATCAAGTTTTTTTCAGCATTTATTTGCACCCTATATTAAAAGTATCATCAGTACCAACTAGTTCTGTTTTAGAGGCTTACCACAAACCTTGAATGCAACGTTTTTCTTATTTTTAATTTTTTTAAGCATCTTGTCATGTTGAAGTTGTAGCTAGAAAGTTTTTTGTTGTTGTTGTTGTTTTTGTTTGAGTTTTTTTTTATTTTTTTTACAAATACCTTGAAGGCAAGTCTTGCCTTTTGGCAGCCTTCAAGGTAACAGCCCCAGGCAGGTACTTCAGGCCAATAAGACCAGATCCCAATCTGAAATGAACGGGTAGAGAGCCATAACTGTAATTTTAATGCTCGCTGGAACATAAAAAGCTGTATAGAATCATCGGCCAAATGTGATTTAAGAACCCCTTTTATTTTTCCTCGCAGGTTGTGTTTGTGCTAACCATGCGGACACTTTTATGACACTATGCCTCAGTCAGGACTGGATGTTGTTTAGCTCTTATGAAGCAGGCTTTCTGGACGGGGCAAAGTGGGATATGTGTAACATAACTGCCATCTTTGGTGTTAAACACTACAAATCAGGATTCTTGAAGTGCAGGCGGCATGTTGGTCGCCTCACGGAAAGAAGGTTCTGGGTTTTAAACCTGCCTTGGATCTTTGTGTGGAGAGTTTCTCAGTGCATACACGGGTTTTCTCTTCAGCTGTAACAGTGTAGTACAATTTGACATGAGCTCATTGTAGCTTGAAGTCGGTATAACTGTTCTGAAATTGAAAAAAAGTAATGCATGTTGACACCTTTAGTCTACAGCTGCAGTGACTTCACTAGAAGAAGACGTGTATATATAGAGAGAGAGTGTGTGGAAGGAGCAGATGATAGGAAGAGATGAACTCTGCACCAGTAAAACTGTGACAGCTCTGCAGCACATTTTACAGCCTGCCTGCTCCACAGAAATGTAATGGCCTTCATGCAGTGAATGGCCCTGCAGCCTGACTCACCTCCTCACAGCCTGTTTGGGAATCTGGACCTGCCTCCGGGCTCTTTAACAGCCACACTGATGGCTGAATGTGCCACCCAGACAGCCGAGATGTGTGTGAGAGAGTGTGTGTGTGTGCGGTGTTTTTCCTTTTTCTGTGCACACTTTCATGCAAGCTTGTGAGCGTCTTTATCCCCGTGGCATGTGCGAGAGTGTGCGCTTTCAGTCCCGAGCATGGGAATCCATACAAAACTCGTATTTATCCAAGTGGCTGGAGCGCGTGCACGTCTGAGAGTGTGAGCTTCTGTGCACGCTCGGTTGTCTTCTTGTGTGTGTGTGTTTCTACAACTGTGTTTACACGCCTGCCTGTGTTTTTAGTACTGTTAAAGAAGTGAGAATAGTGTGGGTGGGTTTATATAAAAAAAAAAAAAGAGGGATGCCTGTCACTCGCTGAATGCTCCTCCACTTTCCTCCTCGTTGGGCTTTTGCCAAAGGCCTCGTCGCTCTTTACTAAACCACCAGCTAACATATTTATCCCATTTTACAGCCGTCGCAGCTGGACCGAATAGGAACTGTGGAGCATTGTGCGGTTGCAGCTTTGACCGGCTCTAATCTTGTTAGCGAGAGAAAGTAATAAGCAGTGCTCCTCACTTCAGGGTTGGACCGTAAACTACCGCAGAGGGACTCGTGGAGCCGCCTTTAGAGGCGACTGGGGAGTGTTTTTCCTGCAGGCTGAACAATCTCGGGCTGAAATACAGGATGTTTCTGGGATTGTCTGACTCTGCTGGGGCCCTGCTTGGTTCCAGTTTGTTTCCGAAGGTATCATTCATCAGTCCGGTTCAGATTGAGGGTTTGCCAGCATTGTATCACAATTTAAGTCTGAGTTAGGGATGCTAATGAGGTTCAAATCCTTACTGGATTTATTTAGAGTTACCTCTCTGCAGTCTTGAAGGTATGATCTGGAGTTTTAATGGTAAACACCTTTGAGCCTTCCTGGTTTCCTGCAAGAATTTATGTACCTTCCTCTTTTCTTTGTTGTTTCATTGGCGTGAAATGTACAAATTCAGATGCACACATGTGGAAAGTTTCTCTTCAAAAGACACTCACAAGAAGTCCATGTGAGGAGTGAAAGAGCAGAGCGGCACACACCTGGCCGATCGATGATCGATCGATTCGTGGGCGCGACTGAGAGATTGCCGGGTCCAGACAGCCCAATAATAATCTGCTCTTGTGAAGGTGGTTTCAGACACTTTGAGCACAATAGAATAAATGTAGTTAATTCCTAAGGTGACATTTGGAAGCGGTTTCAAATGTCTGTAAAGCCTTTTTTAGATTTGTGAATGACTCCCATCGGGAATACTGCGGCTTAATTAGGTCACTGTTCCTCTCCTGTACTCTGCAACACACACCTTTCGCTTAACCGATTAAAATGTAGGTTATTTTTTACTGTTTGTCGAGTATGAAATGTCTGAACACCACAGTTTTCTAAAACCCAGAACGACATGTTCAGTTAAAGAGGCCATATTTATGCAAAATCTAGTGTCTCGTTGTCTTTGGATGTAATTACATGCCCCCGCTGTGAATATGAGAAACAACCGAACTCTGCTTTCTCTTCTCAATCTAACAGAGTACATGTAGATACAGACAGAGGTAGACCTTTGACCCTCTTTCTGAAAGGAATGGAAGGATTTCAAGCTGCAGAGGTCCAAACAGCACTAAAACCAGCGTGTACGATTAATCATCTGTGTTTTCAGCTGAAGCTTGACACAATCTGAGGACAAGTGAACTTTACGTTAACTTGTTAAGATGGACTTTGATGTGGGACCTTTTTAAAGGGAAACTCCATCAATAAACACATCAAACTGTTAGCTAAACATGTGAAGAAAGTTTGTGGCTGCAGGTCTGAACACTGCAAGCATCTGTGGGTGTGGCTTGTTCCTTCAAGTAAAACTCTGACTAAGCTGTTAGCAGTTTGATTAGCATTGTGGCTAATATTTGCTGCATTGATTTTTGCTCTTCTTTTTTTTTTCTTTTTTACAAATGATGTTGCATTTTTAGCCCGACAGTTTTACTGACGTGCATTTTGAGTCTCATTTAATATCCGCAATTATTGATTGATGAGCAGAATAGTACATCTCAGTTCTCTCTTTAGTCTGATCCTGTGTTTTATTACTGACTTGTTCAATAATCAATCCTGGCGTGCATTTGTTTCCAGCTCCTACACAGCAGAACAAACAGATCCAACCCTGCCGCCCCTTTTCTAATTAAGGCCCTATTGATCCAGCTATAAGGATTTTATTGTCGCCGCGGCCGTCCTTCCCGCTCGTACGGAAACTGATAGAGACGTCCTGGTCGATGCGGTTTACGGCGCGTTGCAGCTTTGAATCTGTTGAACTGTTCCTCAGTGTCGTCCCTTCGCTCGTCCGGCTTCTTTGTGAGCATCTTATTAAGATCAAAGAAGGAGATCTATACGGGTTGTGTTTATGCAGATGCAACACCGCTGCTATTTCTGTGTTTCTCTTGGTTTTCTTTCTCGCCGAACAAAATGGATGAAGCGTTTATTTACTAGTTTAGCCTCCTGAGATCTGGTCTATATTCAAGGAAGGCCTACTTGCATGTGCGCAGTTTTTTATATATAGGCCAGCATCTGATGTTATCACAAGCATGACTCTCGGCTCTCTCTGTGGCAGACCCTTCTTCCAAAGGTCCCTCAAAGGATGATGGGAAAGCTCTAACGCAGCCACCCTCAGGTAAAACAACCCGTCGCCTGCAATCTGCTTGACTCTGGTTTGGTGGCTCGCTTTACAGCATGTTGTTTCAAACTTTTTTAAAAGCTGTGCATTCAGAGGGTGTTTTTCCATCTGTTTTTGGCTGCAGCCCCTCATGTGCTCATAAATCAGCTTTTTTTTTTTTTGTCAAATTAAACCCGTGATTAATGGTGAGATTGCTTCTCGTGTCCGTAATGCTGCGTGGAGACTTCTAATATTCGCTTTCAGCTGCATTTGTAATGCTTCTGTCTTTCCTTTGGGGTGTTTTTTTTTTTTTTTCTTTCTTCTGGTTAATGACGCACATTCTGATGCGTTTTAAGCCTCGGTGCATTACAGATAACTGATTCAAAGCAGTTAATTTGCAACAAATGGTCAAGTAGCCTGAGGAATTCAGGGGGTAATTGCATCCCAGCTACCATGTGGTCTGTTCAGTCTTCCATGAGAGACCACTTCAGGAGTACATTTTCAAATATTTGCTGAAAAACAAGGCAATAACGGGACCAATTCTCACCAACCTGTGAGGTGACGTTGTTTGTTTTTATCAACTCTGCTTTCTGCACGTCCATGTTTGCAGAGGAACTGTAAGAAGTTTACTCTCTAATTAGACCCACCTCACTCTTTCAGTGTGTACCGGACGCAGAGTGGTTTATTTTTTTAGGAAAAATCAACGTTAAGTCATTTTTGTGTCACCGTAGCTGTAATTTTTATATCCGTAATCAGGGCGTTGTTGTCCTTTTTCATTTGTTATGTAAATTATTTCAAAATTAGGACACTCGATGACTCCTGACTGACTCGAGAGCAGTGCTAATAATCCTTCACTCGGTGCCAAAACATGTTTATTCCAAAATTGAATTACGAAACACAGCAAACATTGGAGACAATCCATGAATATTAGTTTTATTTTCTTTTTTGCTTTTTTTTTGCTGCATACATCTATATACAGATATTTACAGAAATATAAAAACTTGTGGCCATAAAAAAACATCCAAACAGTCTCAAGGTCCATAATAAACACAGTCCTAGAGCACATTTAATCCAACTTCAACACAAAGTGAAGCAGAGCCTGCCATGAAATAGTGAAAAAGTGGACCGGAGTTGTTAAATCAAGTGTAAAGAAAACATTTACTTGCACTGAACTGGTTGTAACTTTGGTCTGCTGGAGGAAAGCTGCACAAAACTCAACCTTGAAGTCTTTTCATTCACAAATCAATCTTTAGATCACGGCTAAGTTTGGTTGAAAATTGGAAAATCCATCTCTGCTTTTCTGCTGTGCTATTTTTCGATTTGCGGTAGCAGATTGTTTTCTTTTCTCTCGTCTCTGTGCTCAAGCTGCAGTTAGTTTCTTTGTGGTTTTAAAGATTCTTTTTTTTTCTTTTTAAACCTCTGCCGCACAAATATGTTGTTTATCTTGCCTTCTCGTTGGATTTAATGGCACCTCACGTTTAATCCGCGTGCAAATAAACTGAGCGAAGGCTTTGTGTGTCTCTGCTGTTTTGCAGCCAGTGCAGGTTGAGTCTTTGTTTCACATTTGTTGTAGCGCTAGAATCTAATCAGGGAGTTGTTTATTTTGGGCATAGTGAGTGAATGTAGTGTGTCGGTCATGGGTCAAACGTTTCAGACTCACAAGGTTTAAATTGTTCCCCCGGAAAACTTGTTAGAATAAAGTGTTTGCTCAGAAACTTGGTGCTGCTGCTGGTGGATCCTAATCAGAAACACGATGATGAATCCCTGTTGGTTTCTAAGCTACAGCACTTGTTCTTGTGACTTTAATTCAGTCAGTTTGATCCTTTAGTTTGTTTTCAAGCCATTATATTGTATATTTCCCTCCCTGCACATGTGCGTTGCAGTAGTTTCTTTGGAGACGTTGTGCATTTCAAGTTCTGCTTCTGTTAACCTTCAAACTGGTCACTGAGCTGCACTGAAGCGCAACTCGGGAGCAGCACCTTGTGGCGGAAACGAGGAATTGTCTGAAACCGTTCTGTGCAAGTTCCACTTACATTTGGAGATAATCTGGTAATTAAAGTGATTGTTATATGACTGGACAAAAAAGGGATTGTAACTCAAATCCCTCGGGCGTCTTTAGGAAATGAATTTGTGCAACAAGAGAAGCCGACATCAGCAACTCTGGCCGACTCGTTTTCTCCGGCACCGTATTTTCTAACTCTGTGATCTCAGCTCTTTGGGAGAGACGCTGGATTTATGCTTACAACGGGGTCGAAACCCCCGCAGACCTGCACTGTGTTGCTTTTGATTAATGCCGGTCTGTTTTTAGAGCGCAGCCTTTTGATAAAAGATGCAGCGGAAAGGTAAAAAGCACGTTTAGATCTAAAGGAATGTCTGGTGGTATTTTTCTCGTGAGAGTGTTTATAAAAAGGTGATGAAATGTCTGCGCTGTGTTCCAATTCGTCAGCTTCCAGCAAGTGGCCAAAAACATAAGTTATTGCTGCTTTTAAGATTTACAGTTAAGCCCAAATGGTGATTTATGTTTGTTTGACTAACGGGTTTCTTCTGACTGGAAATGACATAAACAAGTGATAAAGGCTGGTATGACATCGTGCTAAAGATATAAATTATAAAGTTGAACTATCTCTCTGTATTTCTTTTGTAGATTCTATATCATTCCGTATGGTTTTGGTCATTTCTACCATGTTGTAGAGCGTTTTAATAGACTATAAAGTGAGAACAGGTCAAGCAGCAGTTTTCTTCAGTCAACTTTAAGTCATGGCTTTAACCAAACAGCCGAGTAAGCTTGCTGTAAGGGTCTATTGCTGAGGAAGTTGTGCATTTTAACTGCTCACAGTATGGGAAAAGGCGCCACGTGATTTTAAATGGCCACAGTGCAAAGTAGAATCTAAAAGTACAAGAAGTTCTACCACAGAAATGTCCAAGAGCAGAAGGTCAAAAGTGACTCTTGCACTGGCAGACATGGTAGAAACCAAGAAGAATCCAAGTATCACCACCAAGACCAAGGTTCTGGTACCAACATCTGAACAAGGCTGGTGTCGATGGACGCCAACCAACTGAGACTCCGCTTCTCCAAGACAGATGGCTCAACTAGACAAATTCTTTAGATGGATGAGACCATAATGGAGTTGTTTGGACCAGCACTGGACCCCAAGAAGACCGTCTTCTTGGCCAAATGTGTTGGTGAGGGTGGTTTTTTTCAGCCACTTGTCCAGGCAACTTCATGAAAGTAAACATTGTCATAATAAAAGAGGACTGCATAAAGACTCTGGAGTTAATCTGCCAAATACTTGGGCAGCATTAGATCTTCTAAGAAGACAATGATGTGAAACATGGTAAGCAGAAAACATTTTGGAGCTGCCCAGCCACAGTTCAGACCTTTGAGAATTTGTGAAAGAAGAAATTTAACATCAAAGACCCGGAGTTTATTTTTATTTTATTTATTGTTTATTTGATGTGGACATCACAATTACATTGGACAAACCAGATGCATTGTTTGAGTGTTTTAGCACATGTGCTACTTCGCAACACTTGTCCACGGGAGGCTTTTGAAATTATAAAAAGTTCATTACAAAATCCCACTGAAGAGATGCAGGAACCTTGTTAGTAATTTTTTTTTTTTTTAAAGTTTGATTGATATGATGGTAAATCAACACTTTACCTCGGACTACTGAGAAAGAGGGTGAATGAATTTAGAATTTTGAGCAAAGCTGTAAAAAACAAACATGGAAATAGTTAGTGTTTGTCATTTTAAGCCAGAAGAGATCAGCGGTCCAAAGAAACTGACCAAAAATCAACATTTTGCATCAATATGACATGTTTTTAACTGTCTATCCTCCACTGAACTTAAAGTTAGCGAAATGGCTGATTTTGATGTTTGACATGTTGACATTTGCTAATTGGCACTAAACCCAAAGTAAAGCTGAGGATGTTTGTTCTGCTGTTGATTAATTACAAACTAAAGTATTGGACAAATTAAACTTTTGACCTGACGTTGGCACCAAACCGATGGTGTCCATCCGTCTTCGATGTGAGCACCATCACGGCGAAGACGGATGCGATATTTCACTCCGGACCAAAGTGGCGAACAGACACTTAGCCTTCCCCGGAGTCGCATCGCTAGAATTTATGGTCCACTTTGCTTTAACTGTTTTTATTGTTGACATTGTTCCATCGTTCATTTTGTGGCTGAAAGCGGCTTCAGGTCGGCATCAGCGAGTCATTTGTCAGCTGAGCAGACTGACTGGCAACAAGAGCGTTCTTTGTTTTATCTCTTCGTCCTGAAGTCTGTCGCCGCTTTTAGCTCGGCTGTAACGTCGCATCGGCCCGACGCTGGATGATGCAAATCCAGGAAACGAAGTAATAAATCTTTGTGCTGTAACAAAGCTGAACATTTATCTTTTAGAAGTTAGGAGCTCAAATGAACAAGTTAACAAGGCGTTTTAGATTCACAGCAGCTTGAGTCATTGCAGTAAGTCATTCTTCATAGATCAGACTGAGGTTTGACTGATTTTATACTCAATAAAATTTGGGGGCAAAATCTTGTTTTCAGCAAAAAAGTTTTTGCAGATTGATTAAAAAATGTCCAAATGTACAAGAGCACAAAATGTTTGAAGTATGTGTATATTTTTAAAGTTACTACTACAGAATATCAGTTGCATGTGTGGTGTTTATCCCCCATCAAAGCTTTTAGTGTTGTTCTTACTTGTTCTCTTCACTGGCTTTGACACAGAACCAGAGAGAGAAAGAAAGTGTGAGTTCGTCTTTTATGCGTTTGGTAACTTTGGTAAGATCTTTAACAAGTGTTGAAGCAGAGCACAGATTCCCAGTGTGAGTCTTTTTAACCTTCTGAACACCCAAATCTTCTGGTGAGTTTGAAAAGCATTTAGTCTCTTTAAAAAAAGTGCCTTTTCTCAAACAAGGAAATGTCTTGAAAGAGGCCTCAGTGTTTTGTTGACGGTGTGTGTTGGTTAAAGTGTTGACCGGCGCCCTGCTTTATCTTTCAGAAGCCAACGTGAGCACGTCGATCCAGGTGAACTCCACGGCCAGAGGCTCTGCTGCTGCCTGGGCCATACTGCCAGTCTGTGAGTATACTTAGAAACACATGACATGTTCATAGCTTAGAATCTAGATTATTTTGATTTTTTTAAAATGTTTTTTAAATTTAGTTTGATATTACAAACAATTTTTGAGATTTAAATTTTTTTTTTTTTATTGCCAGTCGACCCACTTTCAACATGTTTTGCGCTTTGAAATTTGAACCTGTTTTTAAAAAACAACAACAAAATATAGCAGGAACTAATAAAGATCTTTCTGTTTCTCATCATGTCATTGATTCGGAGTCTGTAATATTGGACAAGCAGATCAAATAATATCTGTGGATGGGTGAAAAGTCCCATCTTTGAGCTCTCATTATCAAAAGAGTCGTTTGCTGATATTTTCTGAACCATAATATTAAATACTTGGTCACAAACATGAAAATAAAGTTATTTTTGTAGAACTTTCATAGCTGATTGAGTAGGTTTGACAATTTGCACAACTATTGGTAGATAGATGGTCTGATCCAAGTTTCAGAATGGTTCTCAAAATATAGTTTTTAATGTCAACATATATTTTTAGTTTTTGATTATTATCTTTAACAGTTCCTGTGATGTTGTTGTCAAAGAGCCTCAAATTTTAATGCGTGAAAAAAACATGCTGAAAATAAGTCCACAAGCAATTTTAAAAATGTTTTTACTTTGCAAAGTATTTGATATCACTTTAAAATTTCACAGATACCATTTTTAATATGTATAGTTTGTGATAAAGTTGTAGGCGAATTAGAAACAGCTGATTTATTTGAGATGGAATAACCCTTTACTAGTGTCAAGTATCGTGTCGAGTACTTTTTTTAATTGAGCCACCTACTGAACATGATCTGATTATCGTCCCTCAGTGCTGCTGGCAATGGCGGCAGCAGGCGGCTACCTGATGTGGAGAAACTGGCAGCTGAAGAACCAGAAGAGCATGAACTTCGACAACCCCGTCTACCTGAAGACCACGGAAGAAGACCTCAACATCGACATCACCCGGCACGGCGCCAACGTGGGACACACCTACCCCGCGGTGAGTCGACCCGAACGCACAGTCACCTTCCACGAATACCAATAATATTAGTGTTTAGCAGCCGCTTGTTTTCACCCTGAGAGGATGGAGGCTGCATGTCAGCGACCTCCACTCTCACCGTGACCTCGCGGCCTGCAGTAATCCTGAGTGCATTGTCGGCCGTCCACGTCTCTCTGTACACAGATTAAACAGATTAACCTAAGCCCGGCCAGAGTCACAAGATGGACTCAAACCTCTGCCGTCGCCCTCGCAGCTGCAGCACACGTCTCTCTGCATGCACAAGGAAAAAAATAGCATGTATGAATTAAACAAAGAAAACAAGAAAACACATTTAATGAAGCCACTGGTTTCCCTTTCTCTCCCCCTTCCCCTCTTTCTGCCTCCAGATTTCAATAGTGAGCACAGACGACGATTTATCCTGATCGTGTTGGGTTGTTTCCTTCTTCTTCTTCTTCTGTTTTTTTTGTTTTGTTTTGTTTTTTTCCCCGTGACGTCACGCGGCGCCTCCTCGTTACCATGCTGACGGTTGTCCGTGGCAGCAGAAGCCCTTACAGTACGACCACATGCCTTCTGAAGTGCATTACGTCATTACGCGTGGCGAAAGAGGAAACGTTTATTTATTATGTGAATACTACGACGGCTTAAGTGTCACAGCTGTTTTCACTCTGCGTCCAAAGTGTTACGATTTATTTTTTGTTTTTTTCCCTTCTTTCATCATTTTCGGCCACTTTCTTCGCCTGCATCTTAAAAGGAAGTCCGGCGGCATCTTTTTTTTCACGAGGCGACAGCGATGAAATTTCCACCATCCTATTGCCTCTTGTGTTCAGAACGAACGGCCAAACTGAGGGTTTTTCTCCGGCTAAGCGGACGAACTCTGAGCTCCGAGGACTCGACTCTGCAAATATCTGACAAAAGCGACAGACTCGAGGGTCAGAGGGCGGCTTAGAAGTGGGGCGTTAAATTGGTCCAAACTTTTTTTTCTTGCTTCCTCTAACATTCAGATGTGAATATTTCTGTGCGATCATGTTTTGGGCGGTTATATCTAAAAAAATTTAAAATGTAAGTTTTATTTTCTGTTCATTTCTATGTTTTATTTCCATCAGTACCTCCTGGAGTGCATTCCTACTGTCTGTCAGTATTATTATTATTATTATTATTATTATTATTGAAGCTGTGTAAAATCACCACGGTTACAGCATTTGTAAACAATGTACATACCTACACATCCTCCCTCAGAGACATGACCGTCAATCAGGACACTCTTCAATGCACTTTGATCAAATGTTTCCTTGTGTAAATAAGATTGTATACATTTGACTTGAAATCAATTTTTTGCTATGGTTGGGCATCGTACCAGGGTTAGAGTTCAGATGTATTTAAGAAGAAAGAAAACGAGAAAAAAATACAAAAAACACAACTGAATTTGGTAAAACTATTTTGTATGTTTGTGTGCTGTTGCTGTGAACTTTTTCTAGCCTTGTACAGTGAGGGGGAAACACGATTTAAAAAAACAAACAAACAAAAAAAAAAAAACAAGCTCTGTATCTGTGAAGAAAACTGATTCGCAAACCACTTCGGAATTAAAAACTAATCCACGACGTTGTTCAAAACGCAGTGTTCTGTTTTCTGTTGTGCAATAGATTGTATGACACCGTTTGGCCAAAGGTACGCTCATAACCACATGCTGCTGTGGGTTTTTTTTGCCCGATTTTCAAGGTCAAGATGCCAAAAGGAAATCCTAATGCTGTGTGATTACAGTGCAGGTGGTGAGCCAAGAATAATACC
>NW_007579094.1:14708-54417 GCF_000690725.1 Stegastes partitus | reverse complement strand
ACATTAGCAGATAATGTGGTTCAAACCAAGATCCCAGACTACATTTGTCATCCTTTTATTGGTAGGAGACAAATGGGAGTCACTTTGCCGGAAACTCCTTGACTTTGACACAAGTGACTCTTGACTTGGAATGATCCCTCCAAAGCCTGAAGACTGGACATTTTGTTGTGAAGAAGTGTTTGAATTCACATTTGGTCAAACTAGCGATCCGGAGGTCAAGAAGACACACTCGAATGGTGAAGGATGATTGTTAGGATGAGGACGAATTCAAACTGCAAACAAATGTTTTTTTAATCCTCAAGGATGTGTTCCAGGAGGCATGTTGGGTGAAACCTGGAGCAACTGTCCTGAACAGTCGATGTTGTGAAGATTTGTGGAGGTTTCAGGTTCCCGTCACTGCTTAGACCTCCCGTTTAGTTCAGGTTTCTGAACATGTTTTAATTTGCAAGAGCAGCAAAGAAAGACGAGCCACAATCAGGAAGAGAAACCTCTGTAGGTAATAACTTCTCCCTCTCTGCATCACTCGGCGCTCGGTTTTTAATCTGTGCAGAGAATCACCGCTTCGGTCTTGTCTCGGCCGGATCAGGGCGGCTTGACGGACGAACGGGAGGGTTTGAATGCAAGGAAGTGGGTCGAGACGGTGGGAGAGCTGATAAGTCGTTTTTATTGGAGCGAGTCCACCTCCATCCGTACGGCGAGTCCGTTTAACTGCAGCAAGGATTAATCTCCATCTATACGAGTGAGTTGACAGAATACGTCAAACACAGTCTTGGATTAAGACGAAGACGCCACATGTGAAGGAGAAGCATCGCCTGACTGACTCATGTTTTTGTTTTTTTTTTTGCTTGTTTTGACTAATTTCATTTTTCTTTTTAGGCAAAAAGTCTTAACTTCATGATTTTGATATGAAATTTAACTGAATAAGACCAAATGACTCAACTCCCAAAACCCAACACAGCTTTTAAATGGTCATTCTATGCAAAATACTTACTGTAAATATGTTTTACAACTCATGCCTTGCTGCCGTTCTCGTGTCTTTGGCATTAAAATCAAATCATCCATTTTCTAGTCCTTATCCAGAGTCTGGTCATCGTGGCAGCAGGCTAATTTGGTTTGTCCAGACTTCCCTCCATCTTCTCAGCAATGTTCCTTTTGGGGGATCCCAAGGCGATACCCAGGCATTCCCAGAAAAGATGGAAAACCTCCAATCGTAGTCCCCCAGGAGGCATCCTGATCCAAATGTGTGAACCGAGTGGCTCCACTTACCGTGAAGGAGCAGTTTATCCTATGAGCCCAGAAGCCCCACAGAGGAAACCTGATTCGGTGTGGCTTTTTTTTAGTCACTACCCAGAGCTCATGGCCATATGTGACTGTTGTGATGTAGATCAACTTGTAAATGAAAAGCTTTGCCTTCCAGCTCAGCTCCTGCTTCACCACAGGAGTCTGCTGCTGATGCTGCACGAAAAGGCTTTGAGTTCAGGTGCTGTATGATTGTATTTGACACAGTCTGTGGACGTTTGCTATTCAAGCATTATTACATGTCTGTTTTTTTTTTGTTTGTTTTTTTTTTTATCAGTGTGATGCTCCTAAGACCAGTATTTTAACTGGGTATGTTCACCTCCACCATGAACTCATTAATCACTGATGTCTCAACAGAAATATAGAGATTTTCAAGTTTGCAGACGACCAGATAACTTTGATCGTGGCGGCAGATTTCTTTCTTTTGTTTGTATGCAGAGGTGGGTATAAAACCATGCGAGTGCTATTTAGATGTAAGAACCCCCTGACGTCACGGAAATACTCCTTAAAGAACATTTTAGAAGCAATGTTGTTGTTTTGGTTGCCATGTTGGCAGTGCTTTGCTTAGCCTAACCCCAAAAATGACCAAAGTGGTGGAGCTGAGGCGGGTCTCTTGGCCACATCCTTAATTATTGCATAACTTTAAACCTTAATACAATTTAAATGGATGAGTTCTAGAAAAAGTCACCCCCTGTACAGTTTTCATGAACGGGAAAAATAGCTGTAGAGACCAGAACTGTTTTTTGTACCGGGTTGTCACGTGATTATTTCTGATGTAAAGTTGGTTATTTTATCAAGGGAGTTTATGCAGATTGACTCATAACCTCAAGTGGCCATTTGAGGAACTGCAATTTTTTACGGTTCCATGTTGACTTCATTTTTCAGCTCCGGAAGTTGAGCCTTAAAGCTGTTCTACCTGCCCGTCGCCCAGCTGGCATTGCACCTGGCCCAATGAGACCCAGGGGTAGACCCAGATAACATATCTCATCTGGCCTGGGAACACCTTGGGATTCCCCCAGGAAGAGCTGGAAAACGTTGATGGATGGTGATTTATCAAAACAAGACTGGAATCCATCCAGTAGTAACTTAACTTAAAGCCACAAACTGTCAACCTAATTGTGCGTCCAGTAGGAGCAGCTGCATCATTTGGAGACTGTGAATTAACTCAATATTGTTCCAATCCATGCAGTCAAAAAAAAATATTGAAACTGATGTTAGCACGTAGCCAACATAGCTGTGACACACCTGTGCAGCCAGGTGACAAAATACAAGTATGATCTGATAATGGCCCTATGTAGAAAATTAATTCATTAGAGTCAGAGGGTTCCACACACACTGTCCCAACATTCTGTGGCGATTCATCCGATTGTTGTTGAGACGATTCATTGTGGACCAACACTACGATTGTGTTATTAAAGGATCACACTGTAAACCCAATTTAGCACCGGGAGTTCAGAGATGCTGCAGTCAGTGGGAGGAGAGTGAGATCAAGGGAGGACACAAGAGGATAATAGCATTTAAAACTTTAAGCACCCAGATCATCTCAGTCGGCAGCATTAGACGGCCGGAGTCGCGTCCTCCCTCATCACAGCTGCTTGCACCGAGTCCGAACAGTATTTATGGGAACATGATTTCTTCCTCAACGTGTGCGATCGAGGTGTACAAGATGCCAGCAGAGTGTACGACACATTGATGGTGTTAAAGGATGTTTCACCCTGCCGTTTAATTTTTTTTGTTGTTGTTTGAGTGCGAACACTTTGAGCATGTTGACCCACCTCAGAACTCGTAGCAGGAGCTTGTTCTCCAGCTACAAACCGGGCAGCCGGACTCAAGCTGCCAAAGAACTGGCCGAACACCTGGAGCTATACAACACCTTCATTAAGCCATGGAACTCCATGCAGGTGAGATTTGTTTATGGTTTGTGTGATATTTTTTATATTTCTTGTAGTTTTTCTGCAGGTTTCTTTGCTTTCAACTGTAAAAATCTTGGTCAAATTAAATGTAGTTGAACAAATTAGACAAACTAAAAACAGATTTTTGGCATTGTTGGGCGAAAATTGCACATTAACCTTTCAGCATATTATAATTTCAGTAATCTGAGGAGAAAGTAGCCTTGTGCACCTCCTCCTGGCTCAGTTTTCTGGCTTTAGAAGGACCAATGGCAGCCAAATGTGTTTGCCATAATCAGAATCTTAAATGCTTTAATTAAATATGGGATAAAGGATATTGTTGCATTCTCTTTGATCGCAGAATTTTATGTAGTTTGCTTGTTGTTCTCTTTTGTAATTCATACCCAGTATCCACGTCTTCTATTCTTCAGTCATGTCTATATGCTGTTTATTGACATCATGTAAAAGCAGGAAGTTTGTTTTACTTGTGAAGGACCTGGGCAGAGACATCTACGATCTCTACGCCGAGTACGAACACGAGGAGGTGGAGGATCGACTGCCGGTGTCTCCGTCCCGCCTGCTGCTGTCCCCAACCAAACACTTCACCCTCAACATCAACGTCGGAGGAACGGTAACTTTACTGAGCTTCTAAGAAAAAAAAAAACACTGCTCGAGTGCTGCTATATTATTAGAAAGGTTTTAAAAAAAGCAACAGCAACATATGTTTAGATCTGCAAATGTCGATATGTGGATGTCGCCACCTACAGACTGGTGAATTTGGTGAAATATGATTGGTAACTTGTGGTCGAACCTTACAAATGTATGGACATTCATACTGGATTAAGACACAGACCAACTCTGCAAGTATTACATTTTACTCCAAGTCCTCAGGTAACATTAGTTTTGTGTGAATAGGACTAAAAACACTGAGAATACAAGAAAAGTAGCCTGAGAACATAAAAACACATCATAGAACGAAGATCATAGACACAACCAGAGATCCTAAAAACAATCCAAACAGAAAAGTTATGTAAACAGAAACCAATAATGAAACACAACTACATATTAAACATTTGTGGGAACCTTCTGATGAACAAAAGTTGTGAGGAGATATGAGAATTTAAAGATGTTCTCAACATTCAGACGGTTTCACAGTTAGGGTTCTTTCTCCTCAAAGGCCTCATAACCTTCGTTCACCAGACAAGACTTGGAAATAACAAGCACAGTTCCATTTGCCAACCTCAGATAAGGACATGAGGGGTTCCTAGGTGTGTAATGTAATTAGAAGCAAGGCTATTTCAAGTCCTAAATGAAGGTAGAATTTTGAAATCAATGCAGAATTACAGATGTAGCCAGTGTGAGGTGGGGAGCATTGGAGTCAAAGAATCGTATTTATTCGATTTGCACCTGTTGGAGTTGCTGCAGGAAGCTTTGACTGATCCTAAAGTCTGTCGCAGTTATCAAGGTGGGAAAAGATAATTGCATGTATAACCTTTAAATCAGTCTCAGACAGAAATGACTGAAGTTGGATGACAAGGGGGCAACATCAGATTTCTTGCAGATTGCTCAGTGTTTTTGGTCAGCTTACTGTGAAGCAGGTTGCTGGGAATATTGAAACCAGTGATTAAAACATCAGACTTTATTGTCATTGAAGCATTTCTATCACTGATAGATTATCAAGACTAATGGTTTAAAGACGAACATAGAAGTGTGTGTCATCTGCATAGAAAGGGTGGAAGACATTAATCTGGCCAAGAGGAAGCCTGTATATTGACAATGGCAGTAGTGCAAGGACTAATTTTGATTTCCACAGATGTTAAAGTGGACAACA
This sequence comes from Stegastes partitus, assembly GCF_000690725.1. NCBI lineage: Eukaryota > Metazoa > Chordata > Actinopteri > Pomacentridae > Stegastes > Stegastes partitus. The sequence continues at coordinate 49,398 of NW_007579094.1, read as the reverse complement.
GAGGAACAAGAACTGTAATTTAACTTCTAGGATTCATTCAGAAACTGCATGTCACACCTGATTTCTTCTTTTTAAAGCAAAAAGTACCAGATGGATTTTATTGTAAATTACATACTTATTGCTCAAAACTACCAACATGAAGACGCTACCTCTGGCTCTGAGAAATTGTGATGGATATTTTTCAGTTTTTAATGTTTTGTTAACTATAAAATGATTAATAGAATGATCAACAAGTTAATAGACGGTTGAACTGGTGGCTCGGGCTGGTTGGTGACGAGATTTTCGAAACTTCAGCTGATAAATGTGACATGTTCTTCACTCAAAACATGTTCTGTTTTTATTTAATCTCTTCTGTTGTGGGTTTCTCCAGGTGTACCACCTGCCCTACAGGTTAGCCGCCAGATATCCTAAGACGAGGATCGGCCGTTTGGCGACGTACACGGACCACAACCGGAAGCTGGACCTCTGTGACGACTACGTTGTCCACAGCAACGAGTTCTTCTTCGACCGGGACCCACAAGTCTTTCACAACATCTTCAACTTCTACATGTGAGACAAAACACAGAATAAAATGAGTTTCTATGTCTTCTTATGACCTCCTGAATAAATCCCGTTTGTGTCCGTCCTCTCCATCAGGACTGGAGTGTTGTGGATTAAAGACGAGCTGTGTCCTCGTAGCTTCCTGGAGGAGATCAACTACTGGGGCGTCAGAATCAAAAACAGCCATCGCTGCTGCCGCATCTCCTTTGAAGAGAGGCAGGACGAGCTGAACGACCAGTTGAAGATACAGCAGCAGCTGTTGGCAGAAGTTTGTGTAAGTTTGCAATTTAAATGCATCTAATACTTTACCTCTAGCGTCTATAAGAAGTATTCACCCCTCTTAGAAGTTTCCCCTTTTATTGCTTTTCAACATTGAGTCATTGTCAACATAATCCAGCTTTTTCTGACAAGAATTTCCACAAAAAAAGACCCTTTCATCTCAAAATAAAAACAGATTTCAACAAAGTAATGCCAATTAATTAAACATGTAAAATAGGTGATTGCATAAATGTTTACCCCTTTTAAAGTGACTCACCTAATGCAGCACAGGTGCAGCCACTTCACAGCACAATTAGAGAAACACTGTGCGACACAATTTTCTCCTAAATTAGTGCCGCTGATTTAAATACTTCAGATCATTTGGTTTGTATTCTTCAAGTTCTAGAGCTTTCAGATAAACGCAGTGAATGTCAAAGGACTTGTGGTGGTCACCGCGTTGAAAACATGAGAGTTATATAATTCTACAATGAATTAGTCACTGAGGACTAATTAGTTCACCACCAGCTCCTCTCCATGTATAAAACGTTAAGAAATCCCTTCGACTGCTTCGTCTGTGGAGTAGTTAATGCTGTTTCTTTATATATATGTCTACCTGAGACTTTGCCAGTAATCTGCTGCTGACTCTTGGTCTCTCTGACCTACATTATAAATCTCTGCTTCACCCTCTTGACAGATGGGCCGAGCAGAATAAGCTTTTTCTTGGCACAGATTTAGACAGATGTTTCCATCACAGTACCAGTTGTGTGTTTTCTTGGCATGTGGTTTTTAATTCAGTCGTGTTGCAACTTTGAGTTCTTGAGATTTTATTTACTTTGGTCTCCTGCATCATGTTCCATTTTCAATAAGTGTTTTGTTTCTGGTTTGTCGTCACACCTGTGCATGTCTGCCCTCCAGGTGGAGATGGAGGAGAACGAGGCATCATTTCACGGCATGGCCTTCGGGCCGATCCGCAGGAGGATCTGGAACCTGATGGAGAAGCCGTTCTCCTCGATCACCGCCAAGCTGACGGCGGTCGCCTCGTCCTTCTTCGTGCTGGTGTCTCTGGTCGCCATGACGCTCAACACCGTGGAGGAGATGCAGTACAAGGTGGGTTTTTATTGGCTTCCCATGAAACTCATGCTTTGGAAAACACTCATTTAAGCTAAAACATGTGAACCCCTGCATTCAATGGAGCTTTATTGTGACAGAACTGAGTCCGTTTAGTAATAGTTCAACTTGTTAATCAAGTTTTTTTTGTTTAATATTTAGTACCTGTCAATAACGAGTCCAAATCTGATACCATTTTCTTAAATTATGCACACTTGAAGTATATTAAAGTTATTAAAATCAATGTGTTTGAAGCTCTGCAATGCATTCAGAAACACTTTCAAGTCTGCATCTAAGCTGTTCTTTCATGTTGGTGGTCACAAACCTTGTTGTAAAGCTCCAGTGGGGCACTGTTTGAAATGGAAAGAGTAGATTGTACCATCGTTTACAAGCGTGACAGAAAACAGGATAAGAAAAGATTAAACCACATTAATCCCGAAGGACATTTTTGTGCCATATATTGCTTGGAAAAAACAAAATGATGGGACATAAGAAATGCAGGGTCTAAAAAGTAGACAAGCAATAAGGTGCAAGTACGATGCATTACTTAAATTAGTACGCTAAAATACGACTGGAATAGAAAAGTAAAAAGTAATGCTGGCAGTTATACTGACGCAATAAGTAATATTACACATGAAAATGAAATGTTACGCTTGATACTGAAACTAATGTTGCACAAGCTATTGAGAAAAGTGAAATTGCAAATGATATTGATAGTATTGATTTTAGTGTCTGATATTTTAGCGATCACGTATTGTAGATCAGCTGTAGTACCTGGTTGTTCCACCAGGTGGAGCCTTTTACTTTTTAACACTGAAGCAACCTCGTTTTGGCAGGCAGAGAGTATAGCGAGCAAGGGACACCACGACAAAGACTTCTGTGACGCATAATTGGTCCACTGACTAGAATAGACACAAAATAAATGTCCTTTGTACTCAGTTTGTTTTATCAGTCTATCAGTTATTGATTTTAAATAATTCACACTTTCCACACTTTTACAGACATAAACAGAATCAGGAATGAGTTTATGCCGATACCAATCAGTGTAAAAAATGCCCTGATCAGCCTTACTAAAGAGTGAATCCTTGACAAATACTCAAAATCCGTATTTCTGCGTCTCGTCTGTCCTAGACACCATCCGGCGAGCTCAGCGGCAGATTCTACGGCGAGAACGTCGAGGCGTTCTGCATCACCTTCTTCACCCTGGAGTACCTGCTGCGCCTGGCCTCCACCCCCGACATCAAGTGCTTTGGACGCAGCGTCCTGAACACAGTCGACCTGGTCGCCATCCTGCCCCACTACCTGCAGATAGTCCTGGAGTGCTTCGAGGACGAGGACGTCCGACCGCACTCCGGGGACATCGAGACCGTGGCTCGTGTCGGAAAGGTAAAGACGTCTCGGTAAAGATAACTCCAGATATGTATCACCTTCACCCATATTTAGTGGTTCTTCTTTGTTTCCGGTCTGTAGGTGGGGCAGGTTCTGAGGATCATGCGTCTGATGAGAATCTTCAGGATCTTGAAGCTGGCTCGTCACTCGACAGGCCTCAGAGCGTTCGGCTTCACCCTGAGACAGTGCTACCAGCAGGTCAGCACCCGCAGCTTGTGTTAAAATTTTAAGCTAAGATTTGACAATCTTTCTGACCATATTTAGTTTGAGGACTGAGAAGCAGAATAATGTGTGTTTTGGATGTTTTGCTGCAATGCTACTGTATGGATGTCTTGTCAACCCATGAGGGTCGGGCACACTTCTGTGCATGATACTTGAGTCATTCCACCTTAAGTCACCAAATTCTTTTAAAAGTACACACCTGACTGTCTCGTTTTTGTCAGATTTATTTATTTTTCCAAGTTATTCAGTAAAGCGTTTGTAAAATCTTTGGTCACATGTTGAATTTCAGGACAGTTAGTGAACTAAGGCAGAATGACTGGTCCCAGTGATAAGCTGATGGACTGTTTGTGGGTTTAAAATGCTGTAAAACGTCTACAGGTGGGCTGTTTGCTGCTCTTCATCTGCATGGGCATCTTCATGTTCTCCGCCATGGTCTACACAGTGGAGCACGACGTCTACAACACCAACTTCACCTCCATGCCGCATGCGTGGTGGTGGGCCGCTGTGAGTCCACGTGAACACTCACCCCAACAAAAGCAACCTGATTTAGTAAATCACAAGCTTTAACACGGCCACTAGCTGCTGTGATCTTTCTGCTGAAGAGATTCAGTCACTCTACAAAGCTGCCAGACGAACACTGTTTTAACAAAGCAGACAATCAAAAAAAAAACGTTTTCCTTCATGCCCACAACAACTGTGATCTGGTTTATTGCTGCAGACAATCACACAGTTTGTACTCGCTGAAGTATTTAAAGATGAGCTGTTCTCCACAAAGCAAAAAGCAAAGATGAGAATTGTCTTGTTTGGTACATTTTTGACGAAACAAACCCTCAGCTCAGAATGTTGTTTGTTAAGTACTGACAATAAAAACCACTCTTGTCGGATTCAGCTGTAAGACAATGATTAGAAAAAAACATGGCGGCTATCAGGGAGATGAAATTACGAACGCTGGATTTCAGTGTTTTGTGAAAAGATGATCAGAATCCATCAAGTGATTGGACTCCGCTACCAAAAATAAAAGCTATTTATTACGGGAATTAAACTCACTGAACGACTATTAGTTGATCAGTCAGTTTTTTTATGTCTTTATCCTGCAATGTGTGGTTTAGATAAACGTCATTTTACCCTTAAACAAAGTCCCAGAACCATTATCAGAACCATAAGTCCATGTCTGAGTAAGGTTAATATCTGTTTCTGTCTCATTTCTGCGTTTAAATCTCTATACTTGGTGTTTTCTTGCTTCCTGTGTCTCTTGTTCCTTCAGGTGAGCATTTCCACGGTGGGCTACGGCGACATGTTCCCCGAGACCAACCTCGGCCGCGTCTTCGCCTTCGTCTGCATCTCCTTCGGCGTCATCCTCAACGGCATGCCCATCTCCGTCCTCTACAACAAGTTCTCCGACTACTACACCAAGCTCAAGGCCCACGAGTACACTACCGTCATCAAGGCCCGCGGCAAGGTGCACTTCACCCGGAGGGCGGCCAGGAAGTTTGCCAACTACTGCGACCGCGTCGTTCAGCCGAAGCCGTGACGAGGCGGTTTGGATCGGAGGGCTGCAGCGAGACGGCACGTTGGTAATGATTCAAACTGGAATCGACGGTTTGTTTGGAATCAACACAAACAGCAGATCAGTGGTAACATGTTTTCTACCTGATGAGTTGGTGGGACAAATTTCGGGAGGTGTCTACAACCCTGGAACTTTTTTAAAAAACGGAAATCTGCCACTTCACATCGTCATCATTCAACTATGAGGAGGAAAAACAGGAGCCATGCGTTCTGCTTTTCACCGTCTCTCATTTTTCACTAAGTTATTTGTGCCACTTTTTGAGAAACTGTCTGAAACTGTTTCCCGTAATTCGTCTTTTTAGAGCAACTACAAACTTTGGTTTCTGACGGTTGACGAAGACAATCGGCAATCACGTCTTGAGAACTCCTCGGCCCTAACGGAACAGGAAATGAATGCGACCTTCTGTGCAGTGGTAACTTTACCCTTTTACATCTACAACTAGACGTATCAGGACCGTACGAGGGTCGATCAAAAAGTTTCAGGACTGTTTAAGATCCAACGTGTGCAAACAGAAACTGTCCTCATGTTTTTGTGACCACTGGTAGGTGCACATCTGCACTTTCTCTGTGGACCTGGATGGGTCTGCGGCTACCACCAAGAGAAGAAACAGCAGTTGTTGTCGTACGTCGTTTTCGTCAACAGGATTCAATCTCCCAGAACTGGACTGTGAGCACACTATCACGTCTTGAAGAACATTCAGAACAAACAACCTGAACTGTGGCGTCTGGTCGTATCACAACTACGTACAGATGTTTGTGGCCAGATTTAGCTCCCTGTGACTTTCTCCCAAAATAAAATTCAAGTCGAAGGTTCGCCATTTGGACACAGTTGAAGAGATTCAGTTATCGCATGTGGTGCTTGAAAACTTTCCGATTACCCATCCAACAGTTCCTGAGTTAATTTTATTACGCATCCTTTCATCCATCCGTTCATTGTTTATTCCTTCACCAATGAAAGTCAAGTTGTTCAACTTGTTAACATCCACGTGGTGTTTTTTTTTGTAAATATGTCTCACAGCATGGACTCAAACTGGAAAACACCTGAACCAGTGGTGTTAGTTTGGAGTTGATTCTTATTTTTTTTAAATCTACACTCGTGTATATTAAACCTTCCCTCTTCCCTTCCTCCTCCATCCACCCTCTGCTCATCATCTAAAGCTCACATGTAATCCAGGATTCAGGAGCGAACAACAGAAATAAATCCACATCTGGACGGCGGATGCGAGGCCTTTGTATCTGTCTTCGTAAAGCTGTGCAGCTGTCTGACGGAGTGTTTGCGTAAACACAATTACAATCTTCACCGCTGAATAGTTCAGGAGTCGCACAGCGATGAGAGGAACTAAATTGAGATCGTGATTCTCTTGAGCTGCCAAATGAATCTGCTTCATTCAGATTTATTATGGTTTTACTTATTTAAACTTTGTCACAGAAATGCAAAAATAAAATCGATTCGATGGAGCTGATTAACAGAAAACGTATGTATCGATTATAATTGAAGCTTTTTATTGAGTTTAATTTTTTTAAAAAGACGCACAGTTTAGTCCTCACAATAATCTTTAGTTGTTTTTCAGTTCATCACAACATACAAAATATAACAAAACAATCTGAAGCAGAAGATCTCGAGTCCTGATTGAAGGATCAGTTTGCCCAAATTAGCAACAACTCTTAAGGACAACTTCTGGGTTTGGATCTTATTCGTCCATCTGTGTCTGGATAAATAATCCAGAGTTAAACCGAGGTGGAAACAGAAACCGCTGCAGGACGGTGATGTGTTTTCACGGTTTCTGAACGATACATTTTCAAATAGTTTTTTTTTTACCTCAACTGCAGAGAGTCCAGGATTTATCTTGTCGTATCAGTTTCTCTACAATAAAAGCTGTTTTTTCAGTCAGTTCTAAGCTACAGCTAATGAATTTGAACACTTTTTGCAGATGATTTGTAACTTTTCAGTGGTTTAACGCCCACATTTCATCTGCTGTGTTCAGAATCAGGAGCTTAATCGTGGCTGAAGAAGCAGATTTTATGTGTCTTGTCTTCTAAAGCAGAACATCTGTGTGTTTTAACCAGTCTTCCCGCAGCGTCACTTGCTCCTCAAAGCACTTTTTAATTATTCACATATTCCAAACAAATCCATTTTCCCCACCAGAGGCTGAAATCACACAAACGGGACTCGGAGTCGTTTCCACGTCCAGAAATCCATCCTGCTTCAGTCCTTCGCTGTTCGGTCGGTTGTTTCCTCCAAAAACGAAGCGTGTAACGCCGGCAGTCTGTTTGGGAATCAGAAGTCTCTACTTGTTCAGGTTCTCCAGCAGGATCTCCACTCCTTTGTTGTTGCTGACGGCGCTGAGCTCCGACGTGATGGACTTCAGCGCCGCCTTCACGTCTGCAGATACAGACTTGTCGCAGCTGTTCAGGAGGCTGAAGACGGGAAGAAACACACAGTTTGTAAAAAAAAGGAGGATTCGCTTGTGACTGAATATCCAGTTTGGTTTGCAAATAACTGATGACTTAAAGGTTTGACTTGGTGGAAGGACAGTTTATCTGAGATTCTGCAGAACCTGGATAAATACACACAGATGTGAAGGGATGGTTTTTATGATTTGGGTGAACAGAACCTTGAACTAACAGCGTAGCATTTAGTCATTAGATTCTTGTATGTCAATGTTTGGGGACAAAATGCAAGTGTTGATTCACTGGTTTGAGATCAAGACTTGTATTTTCTTACAAGATGTTGAATTTGTTGCCATGCAGGCTCCACATGTGCTCTGAAAAAAGGATTTGGTTGCAAAAAAAAGGAAGAAATGCACCATGAGTTGTATAGAAATATTTGAGCTACACACAGAATGATGTTGAATGAAAACAGTTTTTTGTTGGGGTTTTTTTTTTCCAGAAAAACTATCTTGGATGAATTTGACTTTTTTTTTTTTAATGCAGATTTACTTTCTAACAATATCGAGAGTTATTAATACGTTCAAGTCATTTAGTAAAAACTCCTGTAATTTGTCGTATCGTTATAAATCCTGCAGAAAAACTAAATACGTCATTTTTTTACAACATCGTGCAGCAATAACTCCTGATACGTTGAGTTTTGTGACACAAACATGATCCTCAGTTTCAGAAATCACTGCTTAAGTTTTATTTAGCTGCAAAATGGAATTTAAGGAGAAGAAAAATTCTGAGCTTCTGATTTTTATCTTGTTTTTATCACGTTGAAGTATTCGGTTCCCACATTTATTCCTTTTTAATGCTTCATGTCGGGTTGTTCTACTTTAGGAGAATTATTTTCCCAACTCTCCTTCCTTCAGTCCGACCTGTTTGCATCGCTGCAGGGTTTAACTTGGTTTAAGCTTTTACAGCCAGTAGTGATGGTGAGTCACTGGATTTCCCTCCTGAATGATAAAACACGACCATTGTTGTTCACATTGACTGACCTGCAGAGCACCATGGCTCCTCTGTTCACTCTGACCCACGTCTTCATCTTCTCCGTCCCCACAGTGTCCACCAGGATCCTGCCAAAGCGCTCTGACGGGACCAAAGGAGTCGATGTTAACGGGCAGAATGTCATCGTAAATCATCAGATTTATTTTTTAAAACAGTTTCTGCTCCACCAGCTCTGATTTACCTGAAAATTTCATAGTATAAATTATGGACATTTATAAAGATATCAGTGAAGTTTTAGCTTCAAATATCAAATATGTTCCAAGATTTTATTATTATTTTGATGACCCACTTTCAGCAGGTTTTTCTCACATTGAAATTTGAGGTTCAGAACCGATTAAAGATAAAAACCTGAATCTTTACTGTTATTTCTCAACATTTTATTGATTCAGAATCTGTAATGTTGGACAAGTTGATCAAATAATGTGACGTAAGTTGAAGTCATCATAAAAAGTTAAATCTGAGCTCATATTAGCAAAAATAATCATAATTCATTAGTGAACTTGTGATATTTTCTGAACCACATGTAGCTGCAGGTCACAATGATAGAAAAAATAGTTTTAAAATGAAATATCTGATCAGGAAAAGTTATTTTAGTTGAACTTTCATAACTGATCGGTACAAGTTCAACCACAAAAGCTCAAATATTGGTCCGTAGTCTAAAGTAGTTACCAAAGAAATGACACAAAGCTACATCACTAGTCTCCAACAAGCCAACGTTTATGCCCACAGTGGGGTCAGAAAATGATAAATACGCCCTCATTAAAACAGAAAACAACATCCTGGTTATATTCTGAGAACCACTTTGAGTCTCTGTTCACCTTCGTCTGACATTATCTTGGACGATATTTAAAATATGAAGCTAAGACTTCACAGAAACTTTAATAAATATCCGTAGTTTGGGCTAAAAAACTTTCAAGCAAATCAGAGATGTCTGAGCAGAAGGACGCTGATGATTCGAGATGGAACGATGATGTTTATGTTTTACCTTCTTTTCCAGCCTCTGCCAGCGTGACGTCCTGCTCGATGAGCCACTTCAGCACCAGGTGTCCTGCTGGATGCTCAGCCATGTGAAGCTGCAGCACAAACAGCAGATCAGCGGTAACATGTTTAGTCAGTTCCCTTCTTTTGACTATTTAATATATAAACAAAACAGAAAGCCAGACGGGTGTTTGTTCAGGTTGAGCTTCTACTTCTGTGATGAAATATAAAAAGCAGAACCATCCACCGACCTGTCCGCCGATGCCTCCCGGCACCAGCTCCTGATTGGCCAGCTGGGCCACGGCCGTCATGGCGGGTCGCAGGTCTCCGCAGGCCGACGCCAGGATGTCGCTGATGGTGACGCTGGTGGCTTTGTCCATCGCCATGGTGGCGGCATTGTCACGGAGATGCTCCAGCAGCGGAGGAGAGACGACCTCCAGCAGCTCCTTCCTCCGAACCGCCACGTCTTTTTTACTGAGCAGAGACACAAACGAGGCCTCAAAGCTTCTGCATCTTTATATTATTTATATCAATTTACCGAATCGGTTTCCTTCATTTGTGCAGATGTCGGACAAATAAGAACGGAAACAATCCACGAAAAGACAAAGTAATGAAGTAACTGACTGAATCAAGTCAAAGTTGGCTTCGTAAACATAAAGAATAATTTATGAAAATTCTCTAAAGGTGTGTTGAAAATCAGATCTGTGGCTGTTGCTGACATCTGCTGGTCAGAAACAGGAATTACAGCACAAACAGTGGAGCTGATCAGTTATTTGTTCACAAATGAAAGTATTTTCAGGGAAAAATAACACAAATAAAACTGTTTCTATGAGGAACAGAATGTTGTAGGAATCATTTCTGACCTGTAAAGATAAAAACGCAGTTTCTACATATTTAATTTAAACTCAGTTACATCCACAATCTTTTTATTTTGCAGGAATAAGATGGAAAATGTCAGGAAATAACATCATCAAAATTTCACCTAAACTAGAAAAAATGTCTGTAAAAACCAGCTATGTTAACTTGGGTTTTATTTACTAAAGTATAACAGACTTTTGTTCAATCAAATGCTTTAGAAATAACAGAAAAATGCTAAGATTTCTGTCAAACAAGCCGACACAGACTTCCATCCTGAGCTACAACTGATTAAACCACTATTTCCTGGTTTCTGAAATTTAGAAAAATGCTCCAACATCCTAAAAACTGAATATCTTTTGAGAACAAAGAAAAGGTATGTCTAGAAATAAAATCATCCTGATAAAAGCTAACCAGCCAAACACAGCCGATTAAAGCACATTTACGTGTATAAAATACATAAATGTGAATATTTAACAATTAACGTCTAAATAAAACTTGTGCAAATGGACAAGAAGGCTGAAGAAGAATCGAGGAAACACTTTATTTAGTTCCTTTAGTTTTCCTGCAACATTTAGATCGTAAACACAGAAAGCAGCATGTAAAGTTTGCTGCTTCATGCCAGATTTTTGATTAATAATCTTTAAAAAATGCCTCATAATAAGGTTTAATCAAGGTAATACTCTTAACTGTTTGACTTTTTTTAAGGCAGATAATCATTTATATATTTCACACAAGCTCTTGATGTCAGCGACTGTGACTCTTTTATTTTGACAGCGGCAGGAAGTTACCTGTGAGCGTTCCCGTCTCCTTGCTCCAGCACCTTGATGATCTCGGGCAGCAGGTGAGCCGGATCTCTGGGACTCAGCAGGTACAGCAGAACCTTCTTGCCGTATTTATTCCCGATAACCTCGTCCAGAGACGCCAAGATCTCCTGAACGGGACGACGGACGAGAGACGATTAATTAAACCTGCTCTGATATAAACATATCCGTTTGTTTTTTCAGCGTGGGACTCACTGAGAGGACGGCCTGCTTGACCAGCTTGGTGTCGTCCACGCAGTCGAACATGGCCAGAAGAACCAGGTGACCGAACTCCCCCTTTAACACCAGAACAACACGTCAGTTCAGCCGCCATCGGCTACAAACAGGAAGTAGTTCTCAATGCAGACACAATAAAACGCACAACGTTCACAGTTACTAACAGAGTTCCTGTTATTTAGTGAAACTAAGCAGTGATCCTGTCGGTGCATTCACACAAGAATAAATAAAAAATAACACATGTATCTATGAAAACAGCAGAGGAGCTTGTTCTTTTTAAGGTGGCTTATGTGGTGTGTTAGGAATTAGAAAACCAGTCACTGATGTTAAACACAAATGTAAAAACACGACTTGAAGTTGTGCAAAATATTCCAAACAAGGTGCAGCTGGAAGTTAACATGTAGATATTATTTCATCTATAGAGTCACAGAGGACACATGTGGAGGATTTTAACTTTTAAACATCGTCAGTCCACCTTAAAAACAAGTTCTTTTACAGGAATAATCATGTTTCCCGATAAATTTTCGGATTTGATCAGAACTGGATTATGATGATGTCTTATACATGCATGAAGCATTAATTTTGACCACGTACCATCTCCTCAACGCTGTATTTTAACATCAAACACACTATAATGAAGCTACAGATGCTTTTATTGAGTCTTTCACTTCCTGTGCTCCTGCTGAACAATCTAAAGCTCTTTATTTCATCCTTACAGGCAACTCAGATGTTTTAATTTCCTCTTATTTTACTTCCAGTTGATTAATTTGTTTTTTAAATACAAATCCTCTCATTAATGCATTTATTATTTGACTCACTTTGCTTTTTAAGGCTCAGGTTGAATAAAAGAACCTTTGAAATGAAGTGTTCTCGTCTAAACGTCCTCCAGTAACTCTGGTAAATATTCATCCTTATTTTAAACCACCTTCTCTTTTCTAAACTCCACTGAGGTGACGACGTACAAACTGTTCTGTTAATGAACGAAGCTTTGTTGTGAACTCACCGTGGCGAACTTCACCATGTACGTCTTCATGGTCTTGATGATGACTTTTCTGTCCTGAAAGGGGAAAAACAAACAAACATTTAACAGACTTCTACTTCCCTACCATGAGCTGCTTTCACCAGCAGCAAATAATAATGATAATAATGTAGAAGACGTGTTAATATTTAATCCCTAAAACACTCAAAGCAGCTTCATGATTGTGTCTGAACTCAGTGTTGCTGCTTTTATTCAACCTGAAGCACCACAATGGAACCAAACACTGTAAACATGCAGCTTTTACTTTAATCTGATTAATAATATATTCGTTTGGCTTTCATTTTTGATTCAAATAAACAAGCTAGAAGCCAGTTTGTTCCTGAGAATCCCCCCAGAAATAAAATACTATAAGAAACAATCACCATAAAAAAATATGAACTGATTTCCTCTCCAGACGTTTTTAGTTTTGTCGTCTTAAACGTGCACATTGTGTAAAATGAACATCGTCGCTTTGATTTAACATAAACTGCAGCTTTTATTTGAAATTTATGCACTTTAGAATTTAAAATATTCGTTTTAAATTGTACTTCCTTTTCAGTAACTTCAAGTAAAACATTCTTTTTGTTTTATTTAAACGTCTCAACACTTCAGCACCAAATCCTGCCTGCCTCAAAAAAAAAAAAACTTAAATGATCAAAAAATATTTGATTTTTTTCAGCCAAATACACGTCAGAGCTCCTCAGATCTTTTTCTTTTCTCAGATGCATGTATTATATAATAGAACATTTAATCTGATGCTCATATTGTCGTCGAGGACTCTGTTTTAAGACGCACACTTTTAGTTTGTGCACACGTTTGTCTCAAATGTCACTAAATGACTCCTCTAGAGGTTTCTTCTGGCCCTGAATCTGCAGCTCTGTTTTCCTGGAGACTTTGCGTGGATGTAAACTCACCTTCGCCGTTCCGTGCCACAGACAGCGCATCGCCACTCGCGCTCCATCGTGAGTGTGAGCCATGTAGACCACCGCCTCTCGGATGGACTCGATCATCTCCTGATGACGGCAAACGGGTCAGAGGTGAAAAAAAACAAAACACACACATCACAAAACGTCCTGAAACATCGTCAGGTTTCACCACAAGTCCTAAAAGTTGATTAAAATATCAAACTTATTGAGGAAAAGGATCTAATATTTCATGTGCGTGAGCTGCAGCAGTATTTAGTTGTCATATTGCACCACCTGCTGCAGCTGTATAACTATGTATGAATCCTATAAGACGATAAAGATGCTTACGGTTCTCTGTTTGTCCTGAGCAAACAGGAAGAAATCCAGGAAGACTTTGTGCACCAGAGAGTGTTTGATGACTTGTTCTCTGAAAAAAGGTAGAATTCAATCAAACTGAGTGGAAAACATGTGCAGCAAGTGAGTTTAAATCACAAAAGGTTACATAAAAAGGGAAAAGACTAAATTAAAATAAAACAGCAGCTGCATGTTTTTGCAGTTTCTTGTTTTCCATTTATTAAAGAATCCGACTTCATGACTAGAAAACTTTTGTAACTCGTCTGATTAAAATTCAAACTCAATAAAGCTTCCAAAGTAAATGTTAATTCATCCCAAATGTGGTTTTACTCACAATTAACATGAAAGTTCTCTGTTTTATGTGCTTCTTCTGTAACTAAACATCATTTATCCAGTAAAACATTCAACTATTAAATGTCCAAAAACAGAAAATGTTTGTAGTTTTGCTCGATAAATTATCCAAAACATGCTCGACTGATCAGAACAACTGCACTGATTCTGGCTCTTGTATCAACGAACAAATGCTGAGAAGATGTTTGATAAATTTAAATCTGTGTGTAGTCGTCCTCTGGTCTTACTTCTGAGCCATCGGTGTCAGAATCTGCTTCATCTCGTCGATGATGTAGTTCGCTTTGTCCGGATTCGCCTCCAGAACTTTGTCGATGGTGTTGCAGGCTGCAGACTGGACGCACAGACGCAGGAATGTTTTAATCAGGACGGTTCTTGTCTTTCTTTGCATTTTATATGTCGGAAAAGTGAAAAACCTGCTTCAAATCTGAGGAGGCAGGATCATTTCTGAGACTTGTCGTGATTTAAAAGTCTAAAAATGTGTAAAAGTATGTGTCCAGTGTGCAAAGTATTCTGTGAAAATGCGATCAAGATGCCGGTGACGCTTCAGAACATTCAGATGAAGTTCACCTTGCAGATGGTGAAGGTGTTTCCGTAGAGCTCGTCGCTGAGCAGGAGTCTCTGAGCGAGCACGGCCTTGTCGTTGTAGGCGTACTCGATGACGGAGGAGGCGGCGGCGTGGCGCAGCATCGTCTTCACGTGGCCTTTGAACGACTGGATGACGGCCGCCACCAGCTCCTTGTTCCTGCCGAGGAAATAAACCGACACACGGACCATCAGTCTGCAGGTAAACGCTGCTGCTGTGAGTCAAAAATGTCCTGAACGCCGACATTTATGAGGTGAAAGATGACGATTTCTTTCATATTTTAAGCAAGATTAAGTTTTTATTTCCATCTTTTACTGATAAAGAAAGAAAAAGTTTGGTCACTGTTTGCTGCACAGACGAGCAGAGAAGCTTCATTCAGAGTCTGAGAAACCTTCTAGAAGGTTTGATTTTCTCTTCTAGCAAACCTATGATCCGTTCTTTCTCAGTTTTAAGCTCTTAATTACATTAAAACTGAAACAAAAAAGGGTTTTGAAACTCTTCTGTTGCTTTGTGTGCATCAGTTATTTAAGAAAGTTGCTCAGGAGATAGTCGGGGAAAGTTTAAGGAGTCTGGAGTCTTTCTGAAGCTCTGAACTGTGACGCTTCATTATGAGGGTTGTGATCAAGTCCAAACCAGAGAGATCGAAGCTTTAAATTTAAACTTCTCCTCGAGGCGTGTTTCCTTTTTTTTCTCCTTTTCTTTTTGTACTCCAAAACTGCACAACAAAACTAAAAAAAATTAATAAATAAGGTTAAATCTTTATTTTTTGCTTTTTTCATCTGCAGGAACATGTGAGCAGCAGTGACGTGATCAGTTTATTAGTCACATCCAGATAGTTAACAAGTCTAATGGGAGAAATCTGCAGTAAATTTTCCTTCATGAAGGTTATTAGATTAACTTTTCAAGAAATGCTCATTAAAGTTTGTGAACCTTTTGCAGGATGTAGCAGCTCAACGCAAAGACGTGTTTCTGGTTTTCTGCTTGATTTAAATAACATGGATTAAACAGCAGATACAGGTTTATAGGCATAGACTGAAAGAGAAGAAGAAGAAGAAACCGTTTGGGTCTGACTCACCCGTACATCATCATCTTCTTCACCACATGTTTGCCGTACGGCGACTTGCACAAACCGATGACGTCGTCTGTAAAAGAAAGCAAAGGACAAACAGTAAATATCTCTGAAGGAGATTCTTGAATGAAGCCTCTGAGATCCTGATGGGATCAGATCAGTCCTAAACCTGGACTCTGGCAGTAATATTCTAACCCCAAAACTTATCAGAGGCGAGATTTATGTAAGAGATACAGAAAAGCTTTACTGTCAGTAAAACATTTTAAAGTATTTAAACGTTACATGAATGCAGCATCAGAGTCTGAACTCACAGTAACACTGTGAGCTGCAGGACTTTCAGATCTTATTTTCATTATTAGATTTTGTGCAAAACTATCCACCACATCTTTTTTTAAATCCAGCACTGCCACCAGATTGTTCTGAACTAACAGGCAGGTTTCTCTCTCTGGATATTTGGACATTTTCCAGACATTATCTGTGCACATCTAAGGCACAAAACACTGGTAGCTTCTCAGTTAATCTGTGCACAGTGAAGGTCACTACGATACGAGAGTCTCAGCAGCAATAACTGTTAACAAGCAGCAGACAAGGATTAAAAAAACACAACTCGCCTTTCAGGTCCTCAAACACTTCCTTCCTCTGCTCGTGGCTGCCGAACTGAATGAAGCACTGAAGCACTCGCACAGAGTCGTGAGCAAACGCCATCTGGAGGCAGGAAAGGAAAAACCACAAGATTTATAACAAAAAAACATGAAGAAATAAAATAAGAGCAGGTTTCTCTGTGCAGCCTGAAGACCTGAAATCTCAGCAAAACGATGAACAATCCTGCAAATATGTGACCCAAAATACTACAAACTGAAGCAGCCGGTTTGAAAAAGAAGAGTTCCACCGACAGAAGCTGCTGATGTGCAACGTCAAGCAATTAAAAATCTGCAGAAAACACGAGGCAGACGTTGAGATGCACCTGTTTGATCTTCCCTCGCATCAGATCGTGAAGGTTCTTCATCAGTTTCTTCTTCGTGTCTTCGTCACAGTTTTTCCTGTTGACAAAAAAACCATCATCTGTCAATGATCGCCAGTAGAAAGGACACATAAACCATGTTACACCTTCCAGGTCTGTACATGAGACAAAATCACCTCTAATTCCAACTTTCTGACTCTGTTTGTGTGTGTGTTTACGTGTGTTTACCTCCTCAGCTCTCCCCACACTTGTTTGGACTGACAGATGATCTCGAACATGTCCTTCCTCTCCGCCTGCTGCCGGCTCTTCTTCAGGTCTTTCTTCTTCTGCTGCCGGATCTTGTTCAGCTCCTCCTTCGTCAGCTCCTCCTTCTTTCCCCTCTTGGCCGTCGGACCTGATGGCACAGACACACAAAGGGAATCACAACCTGTGCACACAACTCCACTGTCAACAAAAAGACCAACACGAGCTGCCAGGAGCTGAAAACGGAAAAACGTCTGCAGAAACCAAATCAGAACGTGTTATGAATGTTTAAGGACAGAACAACGTAATAATGCTCTCATTTGTACGAGCTTCTGTCTTGTTTTGTGTTAATATAACAAGTGTTGAGGTAATAAAATGTACAAATATGCAGATTATATGTGCAAAATATCTTCATCTCAGCCTGTTTTATGCATCTCATGATTGACAGCCAGACTTTCCTGCCAGTTTAAAGGATTCATTTTAGGTTGTTGTTATGTTTTCTCACCTTCTCCTTCATCCTTAACTGTCGACATCTTCCTCTTCCCCAGCGCTCCTTTCCCACCTTTGGAGAAACCAAATTTCTGGTCTTTCTTGCCTCCATTTGCGCCCTTCCCCGGTCGGCTCTTCTTCTCTGAGTTGTTGTACGGCTTGAAGGGTTTTTTGCCGCCAGGTTTTCCTCCAAGTTTGGTCCCGATTGAATCTAAACGGAGCGAGACGCGTCAGAGATAAAGCTGCTTCAAAGATCACAGCGTGAGTATGTGACACGTGTTTTACCTTTTCCCTTCTGATTGAACTTCTTCCCAGCTTTAGGAGAAAAAGGCTTTTTGGATTTGGCTTCCATCCTGACGTGTGTCCGAGAAACAAACTGAGAGACGGAAACAAACAAGTTAGAAGAAAGAGCTCCGACATAAAGCTAGTGTAATCTATGCAAGTATCGTAAGTTAAATACTGGGCGAAGCTTACAGGTAAGTTTTAGTAGATCATAAATTGCATGTTGGTACAAAAGCAGATGGATTATTAACGAACAGGGCTGTTAAAAACATGTAAATGCAAAAAGATAAATATGAATGTAGGTGTAGGAGGTTCAGCATAAAGTTAGATTGTGTTTCAGATAAATCAGTCACAATGTTTGTTAGAAGACAACAACACAATGCAAAAACTTTTACAACACTGAGTGTCTAAAGCTTCCTGGTATCAAAATCCCAGCATCACCAACTATTCTATTCTATTAAACAATCCAACCATTAAGAATTTACACGTGTGGACCAGACGGTAACTTCTCTGATTATTCCAATCCTCTGTTATGTTTCTGTCACTGTACGGAAATTTATTAACCCAAATGTTTTCCTGCACAGATTTATAAACTCCACAATTAATAATGAGCGACAAAACATTTGAGGTCAGGATGAAGCATCACAGCTGTTTATACGTTTGTGTTTTCAGCAAATATTCCTCATTTTTTCTGGCAAATAAAGTGCATTATGAGACATGGGACTGATTTAATCAGTTAACAACAGACAGTCAGCAAACTGATTACACTCAGCACTTAAGTTACTGCAGATAATTTAATTGGGCCAATGCAAAGAAATGTTTATTTTAACAAACGTCAGTGATGTCAGTGTTTCCTGAACCATCAATTAAATACGAATAATCCTAAAATGATAACAGATCTCCCACCACAGTGTATTCGGTGAACTTCTACCTTTAGATTCAATTAACATGTTTCATCCAGAAAGTATACATACATACAAATAAAGTAAAACAAACATGACAGTGTTCTGGCTTTTCCTTGGAGGTAAATGACTGTTTAGATCTTTTTATTTTGAGACATCTGACTCTGAAAATAAATTTAGTTAATATTCACAAAATCCAACTGCAACACGTCCTTCCAGGAGCAGAACCGTCACTAGTCTGGACAATCCACACCCACTATGAACTCTATGTGGACAGTTTCATAAAGTATTTCTGTCTGTCATTTCTACTGTTTGCAGTCTGATCTGTGAGCTCTGACCTTAATTTAACCTCTGATTTTCAGTAAATGTGACCCTGTACATGCATCATGGACCATTTAAGGACACGTTGTCATTCGATGTCTTTAATCTGCTAAATGTTATTTTTAAAAATCTGACTTTTTAAAGTGTTGAAGTCGAGCTACACCTTCAGCTGTGGCCACAAGAGACATTGTCAAAGCACAACAAGCCTCTGAATAAGCGTATTTCACGTTTGTTTATTGTTTTATTTATTCTACTGGTAATAATTAGTTTGATTTTACGTTCTAATGCAACACATTTATTTTATTTCTTATCAGTTTGTGACTGTTGTCGCTACTTCTACGTGGCTAAACTGTTTGGGTTCATCCTCTGATGCTAGTTAGCCGCTAGTTAGCCGCTAACACACACAGCAAGTATCAGAAACCGTGAATATAAAAACACAAACAACATGATAGAATAAAATAAGAAGATTTACAACGTTTTTACTGCGCAAACTTACATTCCAGATGCACACACACGCTTGATCAGCTCAGTCCCATGCGTTCTGTGGACGGCACGATTTACGGCACAGCGGACGTCCAATCAAACTGAACGGACGCTGCCGTAAAACGTACGCCGATGTTGCGACACCTTCATAGCGCAAAAACGTAGGATAAAATCAAATTTTACCGATTATACATGCTCATATTTGAATATTAAGATCATTACAGGAGTCCAGCAGTTTAGCGACAACAACGTGCTTCGGTTTCTGTCGGTCTCTGTCGCTCTTCACGACTTTAAAGCAGCCATGTTTGTTTACAGGCAGGATTTAAAGGGACAGAACAACAAAATGCCGAGTTGACGCTTCGTAACCTTTAAAATACGTAATTTGTGAAGTGCTTTTTAGTCCGTTTCATTTATCTATGCTTGATACAATTATATTTTGTGGTTTCAGTACAATTTACTGTGTTTGATGTTTGTTTAAGTAGCTCATCAGACGCTGAGAACTACGTTACCCATGAGGCTTTGCAGCGACGTGGCTTCCTTGTTGCCTGGCAACGTCCTAAAACAGACTAGGGGCGAAATTACCGAAAGTAGAGGGTAACAAATTACTTTATAATAAATAAGAATTAGCTTGATAAACTATCGCTGCTAGCTTAGTATTTTGTCTTGTTGTCACTTTCACAGTTTAGCGGCAGTTTGTTCAAATTTAAAATACCGTTTTAACCATATATTCTTCTGTTAGTTTTACACATTAAAAAGTCGAAATGTCTGAAGAAACCACAGTTTGTGTTGCTGAAGAGGCTGAGAACAAACAAACGGGCTCACAGGACAACACAGAAGGTAAAGTCTGACTGTAAACCACGTTAACGTTCACATAGTATGAATGCAAACCACATGTACCAACTAGAAACTGAGGAATAAAGTATAAGTGTGCATCCTTTTAAAAGAAATTAAGAAAATATTTTGAATTCTGAAGCAAATTAAGATAAATAAGCAGCAGAGATGGCAGTTAAAAAGCTGAAATAATAATCTTCAGAAGCTTTATTTTAAATGTGACTGAAGTAGAAACAGGTACATCATCAGAGTTTAAATGAACAAAACCATGAGTCAAACACATATTCAGTCATAACCAGATGTGCAGTTGGATCATTGGGATTTCAGATCCATCAAACGATAACTCAAAGGTGGGAGTTTTCAAATGCCACGACACCAACAACATGTCAGAAACACAGGAACTACACACACGTATTTGCTTTCTACAGTGGAACAATCCACATGTTAAATAGTTGGTGAGTAAAAGCTGCTCTCCTCCTCCTCAGGATGTGATGCTGGAGACTCGGTGATGCAGCTGGAGGCTGAAGGAGAATCACAGAAGCAGCAGCTTCCTGCAGACATGTTCTACAAATACGAGGAGCTTCACTCCAGACCGACCGTCACGGCCGACTCCGAGATCCCAGAGAACCTCCTGCACCTGTCGTATCCTTCTGTTCCAAAGAATTTAATAAAAATAAAAAAAACATTTCGCTGTCTCGCATTGTAAATAAACATCCACAATTATTACAATAATTACACAGACGTTCAGTCTCAGTTTGCATTTTATTCACAAATAAATCTACTCCTTTAGTACTGAGAATAAACTCTGTAAAGAACTTTCTAGTCCTTCAAGGCAGAAGTCATAATTTGCTCAATTTCACATGTCTTTTTTCTTTCACAAATGAAAATAAAACTCCAGCTTGCGTTAAGATAAGATAAGATAAGATAAGATCAGCCTTTATTTATCTCACAGTGGAGAAATTCACGTTGTTGTTAGTAGCATTAAACACAGAGATACACACATACGAGACAGACAAAAGACAAATAAATTAAGTCAAATTAACTTGGTAATTAGTAATCATTTACTGGTATTTGTCTCATAAGTGCCAGTAACACAAGAATTAAGAAAGTGAGTAAGTGAGAAATGAAAGAAATTAGAAGAATCAATATTTTAAAAAGTACAATTTTTAAAAATGTATAAATGCAATATACACGCTACCATCTTTCATATATTAAAATTCTGCACGTATTTCCATTTATTATGTGTGTAATATTTTAAATAGGGGTATAAAGCAGGTACATTATGTACTGTATCAAAATACACCAACACCCCCCTTAATATTGTGTAGGGACTAATTGGTATATATGATATTAACATTTTTTAAAATTGCAGTATAGTAGAAAAACAGTATTATTCTATTATGGTTTAAGAACGTAGATGTGTTCGATAAGTCACTGCTAATAGTAGTACTTACATAGTAATAGTGAAAATAATATATATCATGTAATAAAAGAAAGTATGTTGTTGTAAACAAGCAATTTGATATTCTTATTCTTATTATTCTTATTCTTCTTATTGTAGAACTTTTGGTGACATAATAAAATAATCTAAAATAAATCTTGTATACAGCTTCAGTGACTCTGTATAATGTGGATCCTTCACTCGTCCTGCGTTCAGTCACTCCTTCGGTTACGACAGCAGCCGCAGGTCAAATCTGAAGCTGCTCGACGACAGAACTCTGATGTTCGTGGCGGGAAACCTGCTGGTTCTGCTGGACATTTCCACCGAGGAGCAGAAGTACCTGAGATCCTGCAGCGGAGGAGGAATCGGCTGCATCGCGGTAAGAAAACTGACAAACTGTAAGTCGTGGAGGCGAGGAGGAGCACTGATTCTGAAGTTTAAAATATATTTGATGAGAAGCTTTTATTCCTGAGTTTGTGAGTCTAAGTAAAAGTGAAACATCTTTTACTTATTAATCTTCTACTCAAGTGCAAAATGTAGTTTTTAGTCTTGACCAGGCCTCGATTCATGTGTTTGTGATCAATATATGTGATCATGTGATGTGAGAAAAGAGGTAATTGACTACACTGATTAAAAAATGCTTTTGTTAGAAAGTCGTCAACAGTTGTCTGACTACAGTTTGCTAGAAAAGCAAAAATAAATACAAAAATGTTTTATTTTTAACTCCAAACCTTTGACGGACATATGGACGTAAAGCAAAAACACAATCCTGTCATTGCTAACGCTAACCCACATGTTCACATCTTTGTGTGTCTGTGTTGTAGGTCCACCCGAGCAAGAACTACTTTGCCGTCGCAGAGAAAGGAAACCAGCCCAACATCATAGTCTACGAATATCCTTCCCTCAGACCGTACCGAATCCTCAGAGGTACACGTGACCAGCACTCACAGTTGTTATTTCACATTACTGGCTGCTCATGCTTGGACCTGCCTGCCTGTAGGTGGCACCGAGCTCGAGTACAGCTTCGTGGACTTCAACCGTGACGGAGGCCTGCTGGCCAGCGTGGGCGGCTCGCCCGACTACATGCTGACTCTGTGGGAGTGGAGGCAGGAGGAGGTGATGCTGAGCTGCAAGGCTGTTTCACAGGACGTCTACAGGGTCGGCTTCTCCCCGTACGACCCGGGACTGCTCACATCGTCGGGATCCGCACACATCAAGTAAAAGACATACCGAGTGTTTAAACACTGTAACCACATAAACACAGCTGTGGTTTGATTGTATTTTATCTCTATGGCACCTTTTGAAACCAGACTTTACAAGAACGCAACATTAAAACATAAAAAAACAAATGCAGGTGGGTTTTTAGATGCTTTCTAACCTGAGGCATTGACTGAGCTGCTCTGACAGAAAGTTGTTCTGACAAGCTGAAGTAGCAAAAACATGTTCCCCCTTTGTTTTAAGCATCTACTGTGGAAATCCATTTCCTGACTTCAGAGGGTCGCGTTACAGAATAAAGGCTAAAACACTTTGCTGCATTGTTTAATCAAGTGACGGATGAGTAGTTCAATGGTTAAATTCAAAGAGCTTTCTTGCTAAATGTTCGGTGGGAAGGTCAGTAAACTTTACAAGCCTTTAAGGACCTGCTGCCAAGAAGCATCCCCACATGATGATGATGCCGCCGCCATGCTTCACTGTGTGGATGGTGTGTTTATGATGATGTGTGTTGTTTCTAGTTTCATCAGAACCAAGAACCTTCTTCCACTTGACTTCAGAGTCTCCCACAAATTAAACTGACTATTAATCAATGCTGACAAACTATAGAATAGAAAAATAAACTTGTGAGTACCCTTTATTGGCAGTGGGTGTTTTTGTTTTTGTTTTCTTTCTGGACTACTTGAGTCTTATTGTTACCTAAATGCTGCTAAGCAATTAGAAGCACCTCCAGGAAACAGTTTCTCGAGGCGGAGATATCTTCCAGTAAACAACACTCCCATTAAAACGTCTTTTCTTTGTCAGGTTCTGGAAAATGGCGCCCACGTTCACGGGCCTGAAACTGCAAGGGGTTATGGGACACTTTGGGAAAACCGCGGCGACTGATATCGAGGGCTTCGTGGAACTTCCTGATGGAAAGGTCTGTGTGCTGCTGATGTGACAGTTTGGGTTTATAGAAGTCTGGAAATCCATCTAACCACACATGAGCTACACGATAACCGTAGCATGCCAACATGTTTATACTGACAGTGCTAACATGCTAATATTTATCAGCTATCAGTGTGTCGGCCCAGTTTAATAATTAACACGAACCACAAAGTACAGCTGAGATTAATGAGACCGTCACTTGATTTGTGGGTATTTATTAGGACATGAAAGTGTTCATAAAAATGTTGATCCGATGATGGATCACCAACAGTATCGTCATTCATCCTGAGCGGATAATGAAAGTGTGTAGAAAATGTCACGTCATGGTGATCCATCTGGAATTTTATGTTGTTTTATTGCCAAAAACAATAAAATAACACAGAGCTAAGCCGACTTGGCTGAAATATACATTATAATTTTCTAGATTTACGATGCTTCGGTTTTCCAGTTAAGTTTAATTTAACCTCATTACTGGTCCTGGTATTCTTGTAAATCTTAAACATGTTGCAGTAAACAGTGAATTCTTTGTGTAGAAGAATTTTGATAAAGAAATGCATTAATATTAACAATAAGATGATTCAAATCCAGACATCAGGGTTCATGAACAGTACAGCTGCAGGTTAAAGAGTTATTTTTGTTCACGTCATCTCTCTACAGGAGCTTTCAATCACATCAATTTTCCATTTTTTCAGTTCGTGTTGTTTAAGTTTGCGTCATACAAATAAAATCTCTGGTTGAAATCAAGTGTTGTTTTCAAGATAAAGATTGAGCTTCCAAACATCTGTTTCATTCAACAATCCTCTGTAAGGAAAGAGCTGGTAGTCACTGGTCTGACTTGGTTCCTTCCTCTCAGGTGGTGTCGGGCACCGACTGGGGAAACTTGCTGCTGTGGGATGGAAACACCATCAAGGTGGAGATTTGCTGTAAGGATGGACGGAGCTGCCACAGTGGGACGGTTCAGCCGTTTGCTGTGGAGGACGGACAGCTGATGACGTTTGGTTCGGACGGAGTGATCCGGGTAAGACTTGCCTCTAAATGACATCCTGGATTCTTTCTAAATGAACAGTGAACATCCAGACATCCGCTGTGACTGAATATCTGCAGAGAGCAGCAGTATTTACCTCTAACACATTATCACATTATATGGATATTATACAGAGTTCTGTGGTCAAAGATGTATTGATCTGCAGTCTTATGCACAAGTTAAGACAAGGCTCCATCATTCGCTTCACTTCTGAGAAGCAAACCAAACGTCCTAAAGGGAGCATGACTTAGAGTTTCATATATCACTAAAAAAGGCCCATTAATTTCCCAAACAGCTAAATCATTCCTATTTAAATCTTGTTAAAACAGTTTCCGCTCAACCATCTCTGATTTGCAGGAATTTCTTGTAGCATCAAATATGGATTTTTATAGACATGTTTGTGAAATTTTAGCGACTACTTCCCGAGATAACAAAAAAACTTGTCTGTTGATATTTTTTCACACATTAAAATTTGAGTCTGTTTAACTTTTTTTTTTTTCATCATAAACTGTGAAATTTCAGCTCCTTTTTTTTCGCCCAAATTGAAATTTGAGGCTTTTTGAATGTCAATTTCTCAGGAACTCTACAAAATAAAAGCCTGAAATTTTCACTGTTGTTTCTCATCATGTCATTGATTCAGAATCTGCAGTTTTGGACAATTAGATCAAATAATCTCTGATTATAGATGAGTTGAAATATGGAAGAAAAAAAGAAACTGAAGCCATTGCAAGATATCCTCAAATTTCAATGTGCAAAAAAGAAAGTACAGAAAGTGGGTCAGTGGACTTTTTTTTTTTCTTCTTTTTTAAATGATGTTAACTCTGAAATAAGGCGACTCTTCCCTGCTGAACTGTTTGGCCCCATCATTGCTGCTTGCAGCCATATTTTGTTTTATTTTTTATTTTTTCCAATGCAGTCGTCTTTCTGGAGTCTGAAAACACACAAAATAATTTGACAAATATGTCGACATGAAGAACAACAAGGAGAATGCAGTTTGTTTTACGTCCAGTATGACTTTGTGATCCTCCCTGCAGGGCTGGGACTTTGAGAAGATCATCTCGGCCGACAGCGACGGCAGCAGGATGGAGATGGAGCCGACCAACGAGATGGCGGTCGGACACAACGTGTGCCTCTCCTCGGTGGCTCGGAGCACCGAGACCGACTCCTTCGTCTGGTTCGCTCAGGTCAGAACACAAAACATCTTCACTTGAAAGTGTTTGTAACACACCATCAGGCATCACATTGATCCTGAACTCTGTGTGGTTTTGTAGGATTCAAATGGAGCCATCTGGAAACTGGATCTGTCATTCACCAACACGGTGAGCTTGTACACCATCACTTTGGGTTTTTAAAGAGACATCACATAGTCCACATGTCTAATGTATTTAACTGGGCAGACTGTTGATTAATTAAGTCAAAAACTGTTATATAAAGTTATCATTGCAGTTATTTAAATTGAGGTAAATGTGAGTGTTCCACAAATCAACCTGACACAACATGAGAAATGCAGTACCTAGCAGAGGAAGGCAATAATATAAAAATAAACGTCACATTATCAAAAAAAAAAATAGGTAAGCTAACAAAAAAAAGACTAGAATCCAAGAATTATCAAGTAATACTGGCAATGATACTGAGGTTGTAAAGTATCACACATAATAATAAACATATTGCACATTTAATTGAGATAGTAGACGTGAAATCAAAATATTGCTCCATAAAAAAATGAAATATTGCACATGAAATTAAAATATTAGATATTAGCCTAAAATCTTGCACATAAAATTGTAATTTTACACATGATGCCCTGACTGATACAGCCCAAACTATTGAGTAAATTAATGTTGCAAATGCTTTAAAATTGTCTTTTCTGAATATAATAGAAAATAATGCACATGGAATTAAAGCATTGCACAAGAAAATGAATTGTTAAACATGATGCTGAAACAGCCATTGCACAAACTATTAGGAAGACCAATACTGCAAACGATAGGTTATATATATGTTATGTTGTGTGTCCCTAATGGAAACCACGTTGCTCTGCTGTGTGTGGTTGTAGTTCGGTGAATCATTATATCATCTGTCCTGCAGACTCCTGATCCAGAGTGTCTGTTTACCTTCCATTCCGGGTCGATCCAAGGCCTGGATGTGTCCAAGAAATCCCACCTGATGGCCACGACCAGCCTGGACCGTCAGTTCATTCACACCTGCTCATGTACAGTTTGAGTTTTCGTGTACTGTCACTCAGTACTACGTATGTTTCTGTCTCCAGGCTCAGTCAGAGTTTTTGACTTCGTGGCCAAAAGAGAAGTGACCAGCAGTCGCTTCAATCAGGGAGGAACTGCTCTCCGCTGGGCTCCACCGCTGGTAAAGACTGATGCATAAATCATTCTCACACGAACATCAGAGGACAGACTTTGACTCCTGCAGCTCTGGTGTTTGTCTGCAGGTGAACCAGACCGGAGGTTTGCTGGTGGCCGGCTTCGAGGACGGCGTGGTTCGATTGCTGGAGCTGTTCACTGCTCCGAGGCTGCATGCGGTCGCCGGGAGAGACTCCAAGCTGCGCCTCAAACAGGCCTTCAAACCCCATAACGCTCCCGTAACCGCCGTGGCCTTCGAGCGAAACGGAGAGATCCTGGCCACCGGGGTAAGAAACTCTCCAGGACGACGGCGTTTATCCCCGCAGGAGTTCAACTCTACAGCTCCACAGGAAGCAGCAGTTTGTCAGAATGATGCTTGTTATTGTGCTTCTGCTGTGTTCACGGAAACACCAGAAATCTTGGGTTTTGAAATAGTTTCTAACAGCAGTTGAAGTTTCTGAAGTTGTTACACCTAATTTAACGTGTTAAGAAGTCGTAGGGTTACAAATATTAGATTACTGATAAGATAAGCCCACTGGTGGCTTGTGTTCCAGCTGCTTCTACTCATAAAGCACAAGAAAGTACCGATGTTGGTGAGGCGAGGATGAGTTTCGGTAACAAATACAACCTTGAACATCCATCCATCCATTATCTATACACCACTTAATCCTCACTAGGGTCGTGGGGGGCTGGAGTCTATCTCAGCTGACTCAGGGTGAAGGCAGGTTCACCTGGACAGGTAACCAGTCTATCACAGGGCTACACTTAGAGACAGACAACCAAGCACACTCACATTCACACCTACGGACAATTTAGAATCACCAGTTAACCTCAGCATGTTTCTGGAGTGTGGGAGGAAGCTGGAGAACCCGGAGAGAACCCACGCTGCACGGGGAGAACATGGAGACTCCACACAGAAAGATCCTGGGTGTCCTCACCGGGACGTGAACCGGCGACCTTCTTGCTGCGAGACAACAGTGCTAACCACTGAGCCACCTTGCAGCAACCTTGAACATTTTTATTTTCTTCATCACTCAGAGTGTTTACTTTGGAAGAAGAAACTGAAGATTTATGAGCTGCTTAATGTTAAAATGTGTGAAAATCTCTCTCGTGAATTCAAACTTCTTCATAAACACAAGAATCGGTGCAGTTTCTGATATCAGTATTTCTACTCATGAAAGAATCTGGGTAATATTATTGTCTTTTAATAGTTTAACACATGCAAAGTTGTTATTTTCCACATCCAGAGAAACTTGTGCAATCTCTGAATTTCCACATATGGAAGAATCTGTACAATATTAACAGTACTTATGTATTATGTTTGCTTTTTATTTTTTTCTAATGATGTTTCTTACATGTTTGAATCTTCCCCTTTGCTGCTGCAGTAAAGATCCCCACTGTAGAATCAGTAATGGCTCAGTTAAGAATGAAAAATTCGATTAAGAATGTTAAATGTCAGTCACCAGTTTACAGTTTTACATTTTATGTCACGTCTGAACATAGAGATGAATGGACGAGATGTGAAAACTGCTGCAGGAGGAGTTTGGCAAATATCTACAGACACTTTATTAATCAGGAGTTTTGTTTTGCTGTTCATCTTCACCTTCCTGCTCAGAGTTCAGACTCCACCGTGTTCTTCTTCACCGTCGGCGGGAAGTACAACCCCATCGGTTTCGTCCATGTTCCGGGGCCGGTGCAGGCGCTGGATTGGTCGCCTCATTCCCACGTAAGTCTCACATCTGGGATTCACCTGAGACGCCACCCAGATGTAGTTTAACCCCCGTTTTTACACTTTAACGCAGAGTGAAAACCGGCTGCTCGTCCTGTGTCAGAGCGGCCACGTGGTCGAAGTCCACAGTCCTGAACCGGACGCCCAGAAACCGACGACAACCTTCCAGCTGCCCGACTTACCCAGAAGGTCGTTCAGGTTCAGGAGCATCAAATCCAGAATCAAGGTTTGACCTTGCTCCGTCTCACATGAATAAATCCATGCATTTATGTGGCTGTGTTGCATTATTCTGTGTTTTGTTTGTTATCGACTATGACTGCAGCTTGAAACTTCTACATTTGAGGGATTCGTGTTTGCGTGTTTCAGAGAGACGAGGAAATCGCAAGACGTCAAGCTGTGAGGAAGAAACAGAGAGACGAGCGTTTGAAGAAATCAGAGCAGCTGGATGCAGAGAAAGAGGAAGATGAGGAGGAAGAATTACCGCCCGTCTACATCCCAGATCCTCCAAGTCCTCTGTACTGTGGCTTCTACTCACTGCCTGGACACTTCTGGCTCTCCATGGTACAGACAGACAGTTAATGTTGAGAAACTGATCAATTAACACTGATTCAGTCATACGGGGGAATCACAGAAAACATAAACTTGTTTCTTGCACTTGCAGAAGCAGAAATGAGCTAGAATGCAGTGAACAACCAAGTTTTTGCAATCAGTGTCTCACCGACATGTTAAAGTCACAAAGTTAAAGGTATCGGACCTCAAATGAAGTGTTTCTGACGGATTAAAAATGGTTCCAGACGTGTTAAATGTTCAGTGAGATTAGCAGACAAACCGTGCATGACAACTACGTTCCACTCTCTTACTATTTTATTGTACTTTTTTTGTTTAAGTATGTGAATACAGCACCCTCTTACTAAGCGATCGGTAGATTATGATTAGAAACTCATCCACGAGTTGCTTTACTGTTTCTGCTCCCCACAGTGAAAATAAAGAGAAACTGATGAAAAATCTTAAATTGGTTGAGATGATGGATGAGCAGATGACACAAACATACTGTAAACTCTAGAATAACCTTATTTAAAGCAACCAGTGGCACATATTTTGTTTTTTTACTGGCCCAGACTGGAACAGAGTTCGTCCTCCTGATTGGTTGTCGTGTCCAAATCGTATTTATAATTGGCTCAATCATTGCTGTATGTGTCTTTATAGTGTTGGTGTGCATGTTTTGATATTTATTAGAAGATTATGGTTTGTATTTGATGATAGAACATCAAGAAAACTGATCAGACATTCAAGTAGCGTTGCTATAAAGGTTTTGTAACCTCAAGAATTTCCTTTGAGATTTATAAAGTCTGGTCTTTAATATAGAAAAAGAGGATCTGAGGATGGATCTTGTTTCTTGACTGAATCCATGTTTCTCTCGTCTCTCTCCTGCAGGGAGGCTTTGATTCAGGATGTTTGTATCACTGTAAGTTCTCAGAGAATCAGGATGAAGATCCAGACCAACGGCAGGACGAACCCTTTGACTTTCTACCGATCGATGACACAGACGACGACCCGATTCGCTCCGTCACCTTCAGGTTGCTGAAAGAAACTCTTCTGGTTCATGGATTTGGTTTAGATTCATCTGCTTTGTTTTGCACAGAAGCAGACAGCAGCATATAGTTCAGTATCTGGCAGATACTGAGTGAGAAATCTGTCTCGGGAGCTGATGGAGACCAAACCAGAGCTAAGAGATGTGACTTTTCATGACTGAATTGATTTTTTTTTCATATTTCAACTCACCTATAACCAATGATTATTTGATCTGCTTGTCCAATATTGCAGATTGACATGATGAGAACTGACAGAGAAAATTTCAGGTTTTTATCTTTCATAGTTCCTCAGATGTTCAAAGAGCCTCAAATTTCAATGTGAGAACAACCTGCTGAAAGAGGGTCAACTGGCAGTTTTTGTATTTGACACCAAAAATTTCACAGTTACCACTATAACCATCCACAGCTAATGATAAAACAATTTAAATCAAATCCATGATAATCGACCAGGAAGCCCCTGATGACTTAGGATTGGAACAACCCACCAGTTTAACCTGTTTAAGGCGGTATTTGGGGTTTTGCAGCTCCAACAGGCAGCTGCTGCTCTGCGGGATGCACTCGGGCTCCATCAGGGTTTATCCTCTGCAGCCGGCCGACCCCGGCCTCTCCTCCATGAAGGCCTGCTGGAGTCTCAGCGTCCACGACAGCTGCTACGGCCACCTGCGACACATCCGCTGCAGCCACGACGACCTGTTCGTTCTGACGGCCGGAGACGACGGGAACATCTTCTCCTTCAGCCTGCTGCCTCCGGAGGAGCTGCAGAAAACCCTGCAGAGGAAGACGGCCAAAGTGGCCTCACCCAGGGTCAGAACGCTTTTATTAATTCTTTCTTTTAGCGTCTGTTTAGTGATACAAGTTGTCGCTGTGTGGTTAAATATTTTCAGTATTAGGACTCAATGGAAGGAAGTTTCATGTGGCAAATATAGTCTGGACCAAACAAAGGGTTCTTTTGCAAAAGTTAAGTGTGACAGTTTGAATGTATGCTAACAAGATGAGTGAATATAATCGTACAGCAACAAAGAACTTGTCAAATCAG
Organism: Stegastes partitus; assembly: GCF_000690725.1. Taxonomy (NCBI): domain Eukaryota; kingdom Metazoa; phylum Chordata; class Actinopteri; family Pomacentridae; genus Stegastes; species Stegastes partitus. Next base: position 17,892 of record NW_007579094.1, on the reverse strand, counting down.
TTTTTAATGACAATCTCAAATGCAAACAAATGCAAAATGGCATAAAACATATAGAAAATCACTTTTGTTCTTTATGTTAACCGTCCACGTGAGGTGTTTACAGGTGTCTGGTCACATCAGCAGGTCTTTTTCCCTTTTTTGTGACTGACTTAATTTTTATTTAATCTACCACACACACAAATAAAAACTCTTGCTACAATCGCTTCCTTAATGGATTTTTCTCAACACTATTATAAAAGGAAATGCTTTATTTAATGTTGATACAACTTTCCATACCGGTTGTCTCAAAACCACAATCCTCAAACTACATAAAATCACAGTAACATCAGTGTGGCTCGTACAAAGAGAAGAAAAACAACAACAAGTGCGATACAAGAAAAACAGGCGACTAAGGTTCAAACATCTGACCATCTTTCAATAAACCTGCCTGTTTTTCTCGTCTTGCTGTGTTTTCTATGATAAAGTCAGAGCCATGAAGCTGTTATCAGTTTATTTGTTATTAAAAGCAAAATTCTCAGTAGAGAGATCAGGTCTCTGTCTGCATCTGTCTTATTGTTTGGTGTTGTACTTGGTATAAAGCTCTCTTGTTACATGTTTAATCTTTAATCAGGAAAAATTAAGAGTTTATTGATGATGTTTGTAGTTATGCATGTGGATGAAAATGTGATATTATCTTGTTAGCACGTTGCTCAGGTTGGTCTGGAGAACGAGGCGTTAGCTCTGGACATTGAGGATCCAGCAGCTTACAGGTAAATGAAAGTTGTTCTCGTCTTCCTCTGCGTCAATTTTCTTTTCTTTCCGACTTTCTATACTAACTATTTTAGCAGATATTGTATAATAATATTGTATTTTGCATGTGGATTTTCAGAGTTTTTTATTCTGAAGTTGTAGCTCTGGTGAACATCTGAGAATCTACTGTTTTTGGTGTCACTGCGACTCAACAAAATCCTGAACGTGTCGCCTCTTCTGACTTCCTAACCTCCAACCCGAACCCCTCCAGCATAGAGATGGCCAAGCAGAAGCTGGAGAGCGACCACCTGCGTCGCGAGACCGAGCTGAAGGTGGCGGAGAAGCAGAAGAAGCTGACGGAGCTGCAGAAGAGGTTTAAACAAGTGCTGAGCGACAACCAGAGTCTGCCGGAGCATGTTCGTCTGAAACCTGAGGTACAGACGCAAACACCTGAGTGCAGCATCCTCATGTCTGATAAATCATCTGGTTTGACTTTAAACTTGCTCTAATCTAGTTTAAGGAGGGAATCTTCCACTAAAAAAGACTGTAACTGTAGATTTCCATGTGATTTATAAAGCATAGCCTCCTATAAGCTTCAGTTTTTAAACTGTTTTTGCACCAAAACTGAACTGAAAGCTGATTTGGAAGGACAAGACAAGGTTAGAGTCATGCATATTGTTGTTATTTATGTGAATAAGTTAAGGGTTTATGCTAATTCAGTGTCCTGAACTGTGTGTGTTTGTAGGAGCTGCAGCTGGACCGGCGTTTCTACGAGCAGGCAGAGCGGCTGAAGGCTCAGCGGGCGATGGAGGTCAGGAGGCAGCTCTGCTGGGAGCAGGAACGCTGCAGCATCGCACTCAGAAAGCTGCAGGACTGGTACATGCACGCCAACCAAACATCAGGATATGCACAGATAATGCTGCAGTCCTCATACCTTTCCCCAGCAGAAACAAAGCTGCTGTCAAATCTGAACACACTGACACCAAATAGCAGAATGAAGCACATATATGTCTGTTTAGGAATCATAGATATTGTCTCTACACGGCGAACAGGAACTGCTAGAAGCTAAAGCAGCAGAACTTTTACTGACACAGACAGTAAAATAGGCCGTAAGCTAAGGGAGTACGCTCAAGTCTAACATTAAACTGTCCACATCCTCAGTAACGTTTCATAGTTCTCCATATTAGTTGATTTAAACTGAGTAGTTGTTATATAGTTATTGTTGTGTTACTTGATTTTAATTGCAAGATAATTAAACATAAGTTTTGTGTAAGAAAAAGTTCATACATTAAGTTTTGCTGCACGCTCCAGACAAGTTTAGTTTCACTGTTTTGGTGGCAAAGAACGTTAATAAACCATCATCCCGTCTTTGGAGTTGTGAGTTGTTACTGAATCTTGAGTTGAGGTGTTGATGTGATTATTTTTAACTCCTGTGTGTTTCCAGGTTCAGAGACTCTCTGCAGGTCACTGTAGTGGCCATCCGGTCCAACCACAAAGTCTCCACCTATCGGCTGCAGGCGCCCACCGAACCTTTGTCTCGTCAGAACTCACCTCATCGGCCTCACGGAGACGGAAACGCTGCACCAGAACGCAGGAGGTCCAGAGCAGAACCTGCAAAAGAGAGCGGCAAAATAGAAGGTGAGGAAGTGTCAGAGTGTTTGTTTCACCTGTTGTCTGGATCCGAGTTATCACCTGTGTTTGATCTGCAGAGGAGGAGGCGATTCGGCCTCCGGTGCCTCGAACTACAAGGGTTAAACTGGGAGATCGGCAGGAGGAGAGGCTCCGGAAGGCTGCAGAGAAAGCTGCGCAAGCCCGAGCCAGAATAGAGAAGAAAAAACAGGAGTGGGATCAAATGTGAGTGGCCTCAAACATCAACCAGATTAAGCCACAAGTGGAGTCTAAAATGAACCATAGCTGCTGGGATGCTGGTGTGAAACTGGACTGTTGGTGTGTCAGTTACGCAGAGAAGCCGAACGAGGACTACGAGGATCCGCAGGACGTCGAGGCCATCAGAGAAGCTCAGGAGAGCATCGGAGACGTGGCGATGGCGAAACAGCCGAGGATAAACACTGAGACGAAGAAAGAGGAGCTGATCGCCTTGGAGAGAAATGTACAAACTCACACATCCATCTCAAATCATCCAAAACAAACGCTCACAGCTCATATTAAAAGAATTCTTTCTGTTGTCTTTGAACACGCTGATGTAGTTTCATGTACGTACAGACTTGGTGACGGCTTAGAGAGACAAAAATGCAAACTTTTTTATGTAGAATTTGTTCATGTAGAAGAGAAGTTCTGTGAAGGAAACGAGGTTAACTGATTTTTTTTTTCTTAAAATTTTACTGGTCAAAGTTTAGAGTGGGTCACAGGGTTTTCAACACAACTGTACAAGTTGCTACCAAAAGACACTCGTTTTGATGTATAGTTTAAATGGGTTTTCTCAAAGCTGTGGGAC
>NW_007579094.1:1772-14086 GCF_000690725.1 Stegastes partitus | reverse complement strand
AGATTCATTCAATGACTCCCTCCAACCCATCAGATCCGGGAAAAGCAGCTTGAGCTGAACGGACGAATCGTGGCGTTGCGGGACTCCAAGGTTCTCCTGGTGTCTCGGCTGCAGGCTCAGATGCAGCAGCTGCAGAAGGTCCAGCAGCGTCTGGCGGTTCATCTCCACCGGCCTCCGCCCGACCTGCCCACCTTATCGCCAGAGGAAACCCCAGAGGAGAGGCTCCACTGCAGCCGAGCCAAGCTGGAGAAATACCGGGAGCTCAGGGAGCAGAGGTACAGAGAATCAACACTCTGTTCTAGAGAAGGATTATTTAACAGTCAAGCGTCAATACTTGTTCTTCTGCAGTAGGAATAAAGGTTCAAACAATGCAGATGAAAGCAGCTGCTGAATTTATATTTTAAAGACAACATTATTTTGTTGTCTAACAGGTTTACGACCACAGAGCAGGAGGAGCAGGAAGGAGCTGTGAGTCTGTTGGAGCAGCTGGAGAAAGAAATGGAGGCAGAGGAGGAACAAGAAGAAACCCTCCGTCTGTCAGCTTCATCTGAAACCGGAAAGGAAGAAGAAGAAGAAGCTGTGAATGAAGAGCTGAGCGAGCTGGAGGAGGAGCTGCAGAGGGAAGAAGGCATCCGACTGCTGCACGAGCAGGACTCTCTGCTGGAGCAGGTGCTTCAATAATTCACTTTTAATCAAATAAAAACTGGATTAAATGTGTCGTAAAGACCAGAAAATCTTCTAGACTCCGACACGTGCATGCGTTTTGTGGATTTTTAGATGGAGAGCTCGGTTCGGGAGTTTGACTCGGAGCTGCTGCTGCTGCATCGCCAGCAGCTGCGTCTGGACAGTCGGCTGAAACTGGCCGACCTCCGGATGCTGACGCTCATCCAGGAGATGACGCTCCTCAAGCAGTTTGAGAGGAAGGAGGGAGGCCTGCAGGAGAAGCTCGACGAATGTGTGAAGGAGGAGAACGGCATCACGGTGGGAGGAGTTCATTTATCTGTGGACTGTGTTTGTTCAGTCTACTTTCATGTTTTACCCATGCTACATGTGCTAATGCTACATTTTTGCACTTCTGTTTATCATGTGTAATGCTGTAAATGTGCAGCATCACACTATGCCTCAACACAAGTGCTGTCCTTATAGATCTTAATCATCTTTCCTGTTTCCTGGCAGTCTAAGCTGCAGGAGTGCAACGAACAGCTGGAAGACAAGAAAAGAGACATATCGAAGCTGCAGGAGAGAGAGAAGTCTGTGACTGCTGCCTTCCAGGCCTCGCTGGGGGAGAACAACAAGTTCGAAGAGTTTCTGACCAAAGTCTTCAAGAAGAAGATCAAACGTGTCAAGAGGACGGAGCAGACAGGACGTGAAGGTGAGGGGGAAGGTAACGCAGCCAGAGAGGACGTCTGTAGCAGTTTGTATTTGTGCTGTTTATGATCCAGACGTGTGTTTGTAGGAGAAGAGGAGGGCAGCGATGAAGACTCTGAGGAAGACGACAACTGGGACGATGACTACGCCAGCGACGCAGACGAAGCAGCTCTGGACGACAGTGTTTGTCCTGCAGGTCGGTGCAGCGACGCAGGAAACACTCAGATCATTTAGTTTTTCACAGTAAAGTGGAAACAGGAACTATTAAATTATTTCATATTAATTTTCTAACATGATGGGTTGTTTGTTGTTACCTGAATTCGTTGCAGCCTTTTTGTCCTGCATCACAGTAATTTCCCAGACTGGGATAAATAAAGTATTTTTCTTTTCTATTCTATTCTTCTTTCTTTTTCCTTTTCAAGCCCACAACAGCATCACGTAAATGTGAAGCTCTTCAGAACACAACCTGTCTGACAATGATTTGAATTTATGTCATTTAGCCATTTTAGTCGAGTTTATGCATCTAGTCGAAAATGGAACCAAACCGAACCAAAAAAAAACACAGAACGTGTCATCTTTGGAGGGTTAAAGCTGGATCCTGCAAGAGCCTGACCATAATGTAGATCTCTCTGTTCTTACATCGTACATTTCTTGTTACAACTAATCAAGTGTTAGACCAGAAAAAAAATACTTTGAGAGTTTCTTAAGAAAAAGGGACGATTCAAAAAGTTTTCCTTTGGATCACATTGTCAAAAAACATTTAGGGTCCCTGATGTACTTCATAGCACTTGGAAATCTCAATAAATCTGATTTCATGTGAGAACAATAAACAGATAAGTAAGGCTATCGGGATTTAGATTTTTTCAGACAGAGAAGGACAAAAAAAAAAGGAAGGAAGGAACGTCATGGTGTTTTGGATGACAGTGCTGCTCCTCTGTGCTTCATAAACGTCGTCTTTAGGTATGAATGTGTGTTTGTGTGTCTCAGGCTGTGAGCCAGAGTTCTTCGAGAACACGCTGCAGCTTCGTGAGCGTCGGCTGGACCTGGAGGAACTTCTGGTGGAGGAGAAAAAGATCGCCGAGGCCCTGACGAGGGAGCACGACACTTTGATCAAGAAGGTCGAATCTTTTCATCACTGGCGTATTTCTGCTGTCGTGTGTTGTTTCTCGTGCGTGCTTGTTTTTGTTTTACTTTTTTTTTTTTTTTTGTTAAAATCTGCAGGAGAAATCAGCGAAGAGCAACCGGATGGCAATAGAATACGACTTGGAGCTGATCAACAGGGAGAAGCTGCAGAAAATGAACGAACTGGATGTGGTGGTTCCTCTCAGACTACACCAGGTAAACGGACGAGTGCTCGGGAGGCTCAGTGATGACAGAAACAACTCAGAGCTGGTCAACAGATGTCTGCACATTTCTGTTACTCCTAGAAGACCGATCCAGGGAAAAACGACCAACTAAAGCAAATGAATCACCAACCACACGAGCCATCCTACGTTTTCTAGCACACCTTGTGTAAATGTGTAAGAATGTAAAGCAATTTACATGTACAAAGAGAAAGAAATTCAAAGAATATACACTTAAAGCAACTCCTTGTTATCTTTCTTGGCAAGTTTTAGACTGAAATTTGAAAGTCTAATCAACCATGGTCCTCTGCTGGTAACCAGTGGATTTTCTCCTCCGGGTTGGGGTTGAGTTGCTTTCTCAAGCGAGGGAGTTAAAGTATCTCGAGATCTTGTTCACGATTGATGGGAAAATGGAGCATGAGGTGGACAGGCAGCTCGGTGCGGCATCAGCAGTAATGTGGGCGCTTGAAGAGGGAGCTGAGCCACAAGGCGAAGCTCTCGATTTACCAGTCCGTCTACATCCCAACCCCCACCTAAGGTCACAAGCTTTGGGTTGTGACCGAAAGAACAAGATTGCGGATACAAGCAGCCAAAATGAGCTTCCCCCGCAGGGTGGCTGGGCTCAGCCTTAGCGATAGGAGCTCGGAGTAGAGCCGCTGCTCCTTCACGTCGAAAGGCGCGAGTTCAGGTGGTTTGGACATCTGATTCGGATGCCTCCGGAGAGGCTTCCTCTGGAGGTCTTCTGAACATGTCCACCTGGGAGGAGACCCCGGGGCAGACCCAGAACCCGCTGGAGGGATTATATCTCAGACCTTGGAGCGCTTTGGGATCCCCCAGGAAGAGCTGGAAAGCGTTGCCAGGGGGAGGGAAGTCTGGAATTACCTGTTCCACCTGCTGCCTCCACGACCCGACCCCGGATAAGCGGAAGAAAATGGATGGATGGATGGATAATCAATCATTCCTTTACTGTATGCTGATTAAGGCTGTTCCCAATTGATAGCGACTCTCTTAAGCTCAGTCCTTCTTCTGCATCTGCTGTTACGCATGTGTCAGCACTGGATGGCGTAAGCTGCATCAAGATACTTCATTTAAAACATCTTGGCTCTGGCTGGAGAACATTGGGTGTCATCGGTCTGTCATGGTGCCCATTGCTGACTAAACTCCCACAATGCTCTCTGCTTACCAACACAGAATTGCCCGTAGTCCAAGTTACCTCTTCTTGTGTGTCTACAGTACTACAGAGATAGACGCTCCACCTGGTGGGACAACCAGGTACTACAGCTGCAATACATGTTCTGACATGCATGTAGAGAAAACAGGTTTTCATCATCTTCTGGAGCAGATGCAGGAATGCAGTTTTTTTTCTACATGCACTGCAGAGCTGCTAAGTTGTCCAGCATATAAACTGGAGTGATTTTAATAACTTTGATGTACTTAAAGTGTGGACTGTCCAAGAAAATGTTATTGGATTAGGACTCGGTATCGACATGGATTGGATCAGCGGCACAAAACTTAATTGGGACATCCTTATTGTTAACATTAGGCGTTTCCTTAAATTCAAAGGAGTTCATCTGAGCAGCTATGTGGTGGGTTTTCACTCAGAAGGTTCATTTTATCTAAATGGAAAGAATAAGAGGTGCCACTTTGCAAACATTTGAATCTTACAGAGAAAACATGGAAGCTGGAAAAATTGTCTGAACGTGCACTTTATCTCCTTTTGCATCGACTTGTTTGTTAACCTGGAATTAGAGCTTTCTCTGTTTGACCAGTCTGGCTGTTCTTTGTATTACTACTTTTTATGGTTATTTGTATTCATTGTGTGCTGTCTGTAATCCTTGTTTCCTTGGATTTGATTGTTTCATTTTAATATTTGCAGTTCTTGGACGTCCATACAAGCACTGCAGCTCTTGCAAAATTTGTAAAAATAAAAAAAAATTACATTTATTTAGTACTATTGAATGTTAACTTAACTTTTTAAACTTCCTAATTTCTTTCATTCTCTCTGTCCACATCGTTTTCTTCCTCATGTCCACCAGATTGAGTATGTCATCAAGACCTCGATACCGTCAGATCTGAGCGAGGCGTTGGTGTTGGACAAGACTGAGCTGACCAGGCTGCAGGAGCGAATCCAGCAGCTGCAGGCGGATAAAATCCATCAGAAAGATCTGCACCGTCAGGCTTGTCAGCAGCAAGCCAAGCTCATCCACGACCGCAGGGACATGGCCGCCAAGATCCAGAGTAAGACCCACGTACACCTGAAACTAGAGGAGCCCGATGTCTTCTCCAGCTCAGCCCGAAAACACAGAAGACGCATGGAAGTTCACACACACAAGTGAAAGTAAACAAAGAAATAGTCTTACGCTCATTGATCTGTGTGTTGCTGCAGTGCTGGAGAAGCAGTGCAACGAGCTGATGATGGCCAAGTTTGGGAAGCTGGTGGATCTGGAGGCCCTGCAGATGCTTTCAGGAAACAGGAGGCTGGAGGAGCTCAAGCACGAGAAACTGCTCAAAGAAGCCGAATACGCCAAAGAGGTCCAACAGTGGGATGTACGCTGACCTGTGTGCTTCAGCAAATGTGAGATCCAGACTTAGTGGAATAAGTTTATTGATTTATTTTTGTTTTTGTATGTGTGTAAAAATGTAGGCGAAGGTAGAAGAGGCACGTCAGAATCTGATGGAGGTGACCAGATGTAACACAGAACATCTCCGCAAAGCAACGAGTCTCTTAGAAGAGAAGAAGGAACTGGAGCTTAAACTCCATGCCAGGCAGAAGAAAATGGTAATTTCTGTGCATTCAATTCATTTGCAAGTGTATGAACATTTGAATATCACACTCATATTTGACTCAACTGTGTTGTTCTGTTTTCTCAGAATGATTGAGGAAGAAAGTTTCACAAAACTTCCCTTAAAACTAATTTTAAGTCGTGCGTATCGAAGCCCAATTTGTGACATCAGGGATATGTTTGAGACTAATCCCTGTCCAATAAAGTACTTGACAAAGAAAAGTTAGAACTTTCTGCACACAGACAATGAGAAGTTGTAGAGATCTTGCTTTGAGCACTAGACTTAATCTAATAAATATTTACATATGAAAAGATCCAGAATTTTTCAATGACAGGAGAAAAAGTTGCCATAGTTTGCTAAATGATCATTTTTGTAGAAAAACACCCATGAGACTACTTATTATTCAAAACACTATTAATTTCACATATCCTAATGTGTGACAGGAAGTGACCTTAAGGTGTTGTGACAAAGTAAATCCAGTGTTTAATCTCTTTTTAGCTCTGGTTTGGTCACCACCAGCTCCTGAAAAGTATATCTAGCTTCTTAGTCGCTCAGTTTTCAGTTGCTGCCCTTTCAGCCCAGATTGCCGTCTGTCCTTTAACAGGCTGTTCACAACTAATCCATCAGTTTTTTTATTTAATTATAGCACTTTTAAAGTCTTGACACAGCAGTCAAGAAGCCATCAAAATGTCTATCAGGTGGCATTTATGGGCTCTAATGCACATCAAGGGACTAGTGATGTACCAACAAAGACTTATTTCTTACTTACTTCCTTAAAGCGTTTTAGTATCATGACGAGTTTGAACACCCAGAAGCAGACACAAGTCACAGGCAGAATGGCCGGTGTAACACATTTTATTACCAACACCGAAAACAATAAAATGGGAATTGGATTACCTGGAGTTGATGATATGATGCAGAGCAGGTGACGAAGCAGTCAGACATAGCAGGCCGAAACCAAATTGTGAGTGCTAAAGGTAGAAGACTGGGAATCATAAAAGTATAAAAACAGGGAACACAACACCTGAGAGCTAGCCAAACCTCAAGACACAGACACAGACGGAATTTAACACAAAAACTAATAAAACTTGTCAACATAAGCGTTAGCACTAATGTTACAAGCTACAGAAGCGTTCTCAGGTGATTCCACTCCTGGAACGAGGTCTGACTAGTGCTTGACAGATGCTTTCAAATAGTCCAAAGTGAACATCGACAACAGTTTTTGTAAACACAACATTTAAAGCTGGAATTTGTCATTTGAAATGGAAAACGAAACGAAAGTTTACCAGGCGCCATCCTACGAGGACTGACCTCAGCTCCTGCAGAGTGCGCTTATGGAGCAGAAAGTAAAATGTGATTGTCACGGGAAAAAGCAACAAGTGCAGACACCAGACAGACTGATTGCGGCAACAGAAAAAAATTAACGTTAATAACAAAACTTCCTTAAAAGGGTGTAAGAATGCGAGACAGGGGGGCAAACAAAAGAGCAGTGGGAGATGCAGGAAAATACAAAACTAAAAGAGATATTTAAAAAAGAAAATGAAAAAAACACACGCAAAAAGGTACAAACACAAGGAAAGCAAATAGGATGAACTGGCAGAGAACAAAGACATTTGCGGGATTATTTATACCAAGGGAACTAATTAAGGTGACAAGACGCAGGTAAAACTCATGGGGGCATCAAAAGAGGAGGGAAAACCAAGCAAGGGGCAAAAACACAAGCGATCAGGGATGTAAAGTTTCAATCATTTCCTTAAATGACTGTTGACAGCATTATCAATCAATATTTAGTAACATAAAATAAACTAGGTATCGTGATGCTTTCTGATTTTTATCTCGTAACGTACGCTATCAGAAGTAATGCTGATTTAAAGCAGACCTTCTTCCAATAAACTTGAGAATTCTGGACGGCGAAGCATCACGGGACACTTTGCTATGGTTGCACTTTACGAGCTAAACTCCCACGAAGCCCTCGGTTTGCCAAGATGGAAACTGATGAAAGGCGATTTCAAAATCAAACGGGAGGTAACTGAAAAGGTGACGCTGACACTATAGTCCATCATAAATACTCTACGTGTCAGTCTTATCTCTTGCAGTCTGGTGGAAATTTTGCCATAAACTTTCATACAACAATTAAAAGTTAACGTGGCGGTGCACTTTCATTACTGCAGCCCTCCGTCTGTTTGTGTATCCAGGGCAGGCAGCGGTTCCAGGACTACAGGAGACACGTGGACCGGGAGGACGTCCGGCGGCTCCAGGAGCTGGTAAAAACACAGTCGCAGCAGGCCGAGGCCCTCAGGAGAGAGATCAGCCTCCTGTCCTGCAAAGGAGGCCACGTCTTGCCCCCAGACCAAACCCGACTGCCCCCTCTCGCCCCTTTGCCCACCCCCACGGGCAGCGTCCACACTGCGAATCCACACCAACAGCTGAAAGCACAAAACTCAGCCAGCAGACAGGGAGCTAATTAACTGTGGAATTATATCAGTAAGGCTCAATTTCATCACTGGTTATTTGATTGCCTCTTGACTTTTCTGCAGCACCGTTCTCGGCTAATTGGCAGAATTGTGAACGGGATCTTGAAAACAAATCAGCGTTACTGTAATTAGATTTGATTGGATGCACAAACAAAAGCATGACATACGTTGTTTCCCCTAGAAATGAATCCAATAGTTCTGTGTTTTCCGTCTAAGAGTCGCTGTAGTTGGTGAATGAAATGTTCAGAGAGTATGGGTTTGACTGCACACAGCAACCATGATGAAAAAACTGACATATTGATTTTCAGTCTGTCCCACTGGCCTGTGGCTTCATCATCACTTCGCTCGCTGCCTCTTAAAAAAGCAGCTGCTCTTTTTGCATAGAAATCCCAAAGCGACTTCAAGGATTCAATACCTGACAGTTTGGGGAAGAGTGGCTGTAGAACCAGCCCTCCTCAGTGCAGACAGATGTTCTTACCAAGGTCTGTCCTGAAGAAACACACCAATGTTTGCAGATTTAATGGAGTCTGCTCGAGCTGGTCACAACTATACCAGACTTGGACATTTGCCCAGTGTTTTCTGGGACAAATAAGTTACTAGTTTGAAGACTTTTTGAGTACAGTAACAAAAATCTATCTTGAAAAATATTTGGTGTGTCAAGCTCTGACTTCATAGATACCATTTTAGATGTCTGTAGTTTATGACACAAAAAGGTTTCGAGCAAATCAGAGATGGTGAAACAAAGCCACTGATGATTTGAGATAATAAAAACTCAGTATCAGTAAGTTATCATTATGACGAAAGTTGACTTTGTAGCTGATTGGCCACCATGTGTTGCGATGTGGGTTGAACTAACCTGTGATGTTTGGTCATCAGCAAAGCTCTTGTTGGAAATTCCCCTTTATTATTGCACTTTTGATGCCAATCCACTGACAGTGAATGGTTACAGAGGTCTAGGAAAGACAGTTTTTTGCAGTTAGGACAGCAGTGTCTTGGACTATTCTGCTTTCTGACTGTGGGTTTGTGACTGACTCTATTTAGTGCATTAAATAGGCCCTATATAAATTGGCTTTGAGAAGAAAGCAACTGTAATCATTGATTGATTAACACCACTTTTTCCAACACCTAAACAGTTAATTCATCCATCCATGATCTATACACCGCTTAATCCTCACGAGGGTCGTGGTGGGCTGGAGTCTATCTCAGCTGACTCAGGGTGAAGCCAGGTTCACCTGGACAGATAACCAGTCTATGGCAGGGCTACACTTAGAGACAGACAACCAAGCACACTCACATTCACACCTATGGACAATTTAGAATCACCAGTTAACCTCAACATGTTTTTGGATTGTGTGAGAGGAAGCCGGAGAACCCGGAGAGAACCCACGCTGCAAGGGGGGAACATGGAGACTCCACGCAGAAAGATCCTGGGTGTCCTCACTGGGACATGAACCAGGGATCTTCTAGCTGAAAGGTGACGGTGCTAACCACTGATCCACCTTAAATGATTCCATCATAGAAAACTAAGCGTTGTTGGAGTCATTGGAAACTCAGGGTTGCCATGATATACAAAGTCTTTAGAAATGTATGTAAACTTTGTTCACAACTGTATTTAGGGGTCCAGAGTTATAATGATCTGTGCTGGCACACACAAAGGTAGTGAGTGTCTGTGCAGGATCCATCAGCGCCTTCATTTCCATCACAGACTCAGAGTATCAGGCATATGTAAAAATATAACATTGAATTGTTGGAGAGCGACGATAGAGTCCATTGTGTTGTATTGCCAGCTGGTTCTAAAACGTAACAGTAAAAGTTAAAGTTCATCTCTCCAGTCTGGTCAAAAATGGCAGGAAGGACTATGGGAATGCCCACACTTGCCTCCCACAGAATCTTTTTTGAGCAGTCCATCCTTAGGCAGGCCAATATGACTTTAACTGACACACTTCATGTTGAATTCTGAATCTGGACGAATGAACCTCTGACAGTTACGTTCATTTTTTCTAAAATGGAGAACAGGGAGACACAGTAGCTGATTAAGGAGGTTCTCACAGTTAACCTGAACCGATCTGTAAAGTGCACAGTCCTTAACACAAGTTAATGTTTTACACGTGTGTCTTACCTGTGGATTTTAGTACGTGTGTTTTGTTTAGCAGCTATTCCCGCAAATATCTAAAAGTATTTCCTCCCAAGGGAGACAATTAAAGTAGCCTTGAACCTTGAACAAAGTTTATCAATGTTTTTTAAGAGAAGCCTGTTTGTGGATCATTACCTGCCAATAAAGATTCACAGTAGACATAATTATGCCACATATTTCCTCATTGAAGCCACTCCTCTTTCTGGAGTTAGGAAGAATATGAAAAACTTTCCTGCTTCCATCCAAACATTCATTGACACTTCGTCAAGGAGGTGAAATGGCGCAGCAAGGATTTCAGTTTGACAGGAAAGCACTCAGCTGTTCGATTTGTCTGGATCTAATGAAAGATCCGGTGACTATTCCTTGTGGACACAACTACTGCATGAACTGCATTAAGATCCACTGGGATGGAGAAGATCAAAAGCATATCTACAGCTGTCCTCAGTGCCGACAGACGTTCGGACCGAGGCCTGACCTGAAGAAAAACACCATGTTCGCTGAGCTAGTGGACGAAGTGCAGAAGATGGGACTCCAGTCTGCTCCAGAGGATATCTACATCACTGGACGTGGACACGTTTCGTGTGATTTCTGCGTTGGGAGAAAATTGAATGCTGTCAAGTCCTGTCTGCAGTGTCTGGTCTCTTACTGTGAGAAACACGTCCAGCCTCACTATCAATCTCCCGCATTTAAAAATCACACGCTGGTCAATCCGTCCAAGAAGCTTCAGGAGAACATCTGCTCTCGTCACAATGAGGTGATGAAGATCTTCTGCCGCACTGATAAGCAGTGCATCTGTTATCTGTGCTCCTTGGGTGAACATAAAGGCCACGACACAGTTCCAGCTACAACAGAAAGAACTGAGAAGCAAAAAGAGCTGAAGATAGTTTGTGAAAAAATCCAACAAAGAATCAAGGACAGACAGGCAGATGTGACGGTGCTGCAGCAGGAGGTGGAAGCCATCAATCAATCTGCTGATACAGCTGTCAGGGACACTGACAAGATCTTCAATGAGATGATTTCTTTCATCAACAATACAAGGTTTAATGTGAAGCAGCAGATCAGATGTCAGCAGGAAACTGAAGTAAGTCGGGCCAAAGATCTTTTGGAAAAGCTGCAGGACGAGATCACCGAACTGGAAAGAAAAGATGCTGAACTGGAGCAACTCTGCAATAATAAGGACGACTGCCAGTTCCTGCACATGTTCCCCTCGACTTCAGGACTCAGTGAAACACAGTGGCCTCGCCCTGAACCCCGTCACCTGCAGTACTTTGACAGTGTATCAACAGCTGTGTCAGAACTGAATAGTAAACTACAGAGGTTTCTGTGTGAGGAAATGCCAAAACTTTCAAAGATAATCACTGCAGTGGATGTTTTATTGCCACAAATGGAACCCACAACCAGAGAAGAATTCTTAAAGTACTCATGTAAACTCACACTGGATCCAAACACAGCAAACGTGCACTTGTTATTATCTGAAGGGAACAGAAAAGCAACGTATACGAGTAAAAAACAGGCATATCCAAGTCACCGGGACAGATTCATGACCAAGTCTCAAGTCCTGAGTAGAGAAGCTCTGACTGGACGTCATTACTGGGAGGTGGAGTGGAGCGGGTCAGGTATTATTGTAGGCGTCGCATACAAAGATATAAGCAGAACAGGAGACAGCAGTGAGTTTGGGAACAATGACAAGTCTTGGGCATTAAGGTGTGCCCATAAAAAATTCAAATTCAGTCATAATACAGAGTCCAAATCCATTTCATGTCGTGCATCCACCAGAATCGGAGTGTATCTGGATCACAATGCAGGTATTCTGTCCTTCTACAGCATCTCTGACTCCATGACTCTCCTCCACAGAGTCAGGACCACATTTACTCGACCGCTACATGTTGGACTTCGGGCTTATCATTTCATAGGTTCAGAATCCTCAGCTAAGATCTGTGAGCTGAACTAAGCTGGAGTTGTTCCAGAAACAATCAGTGTGTTTCTGTTAAATGGCTTTGATCCTCACCATTGCTGCTCTGCTTTATTTGCATAGAATAATGCATTCCAATATGATACCTCTGCCGTAGATAACTTTGTTCATGCTATACTTGACAGTGATTTTGTAAATAGTGTTAATGTGTTGCAAATGTGAAGTATACGCATAGACTAATAATTGCATTTGTGCGTGTCAGCTTCAAGAAAATTTCAATTTTTAGGATTTTTAGCTTC
>NW_007579094.1:0-1118 GCF_000690725.1 Stegastes partitus | reverse complement strand
CTGAAGTTCTATCCTGTTTATTTCAATAGAAGTCTAATCCAAGTTAGCAAAGATTTTAATAATGAGCTAGATTCAAATCGAAGTTTAAATTACAGCAGCTACAGCAAGTACAGAAGTTCTTATTATGATTTAAAATAAATAACAACTATCTAGCAGCTGTGCTTGAAACAACACAGGCAACAGTCCATTGCAGACTGAGGCAGTAAAAGATTTAGCGTCAAACAAATCTGACAACTAAGACATTTTAGCAGCAATACTTTAGCAATAAACTAAAATATATTGAAATGAAAATGGTCTGAACAAATGTGGAGACATCATCTGTCACTGAGGGAAAAATAAGACAAGACAGACACCTGGTGGTGAAACACAGACATGACAACCAAACTGAGACAGTGACGGGACCAATCTTTAATAATTGTGTCATTCCATAAAATATTTTTGAGTTGACGGGAGTTATATCAGTGCTAGTGCCTCTTTTCTAATAACTAAGTAGTTTCTTACATAGGAATCCTACCCCTCATCAAAAACAGCCTCAGCATCCTGTATTCCTGTGCGTGTATTTATTTTTTTCTTTTGTTGTCATTGTTTTATTTGTCTTTAGCTCTGACAACGTTTAGAAATCACTAGTTTATTTCAATTGTTTCGCCTCTTTTTGCACATCTAAACAATTTCTTAGCTCCTTGTCAAGTTTATCCAGACAGACTCTTGACTTGTATTCTTGTTGTAAAATTATTATTATGTAGTTTAATAAACACTTTCTGCAAATACCTAAAATGTTTTTAATTAAAGTGTGTCCGTGAAGTCAATACAGCTGAAGTTCATCTAAACTGTGACTCAAAGCTTAATTGATTAATTAGTCTCTAAGCATGTCCGCCTTATAGACTTGTGGTCTAGTTTTAGCAAGTAGACCATAATTTCTGCTTATGGTAATAAATGTGTCTGAGTCGAGGCTGGATTTTGGTTTACTTGTCATATTATTTTCACACTACTTGCTTTAGTGCTGGGTTTTAAATATACTCATATTACTAATAATACTTCTTTAACAAATGTCTAAAATGTCTATATAAAGCACACAAAATGAATGAAACTGAACTTCACTAAATTCCAATTTATAACTC
>NW_007579093.1:185853-198467 GCF_000690725.1 Stegastes partitus | reverse complement strand
TTCACGCACCTGAAGATTTTGCCAAAGTTGAAAAACATGACGATGACTGTCCGTACGTGTTAATGTGTGTGTGTTACAGGAAATCTCAATGTGTGTCTTAATAAGCATGTATGTCACTCAGGTCTTTAGTTATTAGTGACTCGCTGTCTTTGTAGCTTGTAAACGAGTGTCTGTTGGTAAGCATGTATACATAGAGACACTGACAACAGGATGTAATATCTTTTAATAAAGTGGGACAACATCATATACAGAGTGCTGTGATGACAAGTTTTTGCTAACCAAGAATGACAGGGCATCCAAATATGAGGCTGCAAGGGTGATTCTGTTGTTGAAGTTATATCAACATAATAACTGAGGGACAGCTGAGGTGATCCTGAGCAGCCCTTAAAAGCAGAGACAGTCTCAACCTGGGAGCTGATTCCATAACAGTGGGGGGGGGAGAAGAAAAAGAAAAAAAAAAACAAGTTATGTATGTCATTGATAAAACTTGAAACGCATACTATGAAGAAGTGTCCTATGTCAGCCAAAAAAATAAATCAAAGGCCTTGGATCGTATGTCTCCAAATAAAAAACAAACAAACCATTTTTATAGTCCGTCTTCAAATAAAAGTCATAGCACTGCAGATAAAGCCACAATATACCGTGTTTGCAAATTAACAGGTCATCAAAACAAAAACATCATAGTACAGCTTGTCAGCAAAATGATGTCATAGTATGTCCTTAAAACATGTCATATGTTGTCAAAGGCACTACAAAATGTCACAGCATCACTGAAAAAACATCATGGTGCAGTATATGGTTGAAAATACATCATAGTATTGTTTAGCATAGAAAACATAGCATAACATGTCAGTGAAGTGTGTTTGTCAGAAAAACACATCGCTGTAATATGTCGACAAACATCATCGAACAGTGACTTTGGTCTTTTAACACGTTCATTTCCTGCTTCTCTTTGACAGCTGCAGCCACGTCACTCATCTTTTCCCGAGTCTTGTCTGCGGTCTGCCACACCTGCACGACCTGGAAATACAAAAAGACAAGAATGTGAACAACAGCCATTCAGACTCACTGATCACCTGTGTCTCCCTCATCAAGCCTCTGCCTGGCTGATCGCTACCTGTGCCCACAGGTGTGCAGGTAACCCTGGCAACCAAGTGCCTCAAAGACATCCACTTACAACATACACACACAGCATTAGTGTAATTTGGCTACAACAAGCACCATGGCAACGCCTGCATTGTGTTCGTGGCATTTTCACTTAAAACTGACCATTTTCTCGATAAGTTGTAATTTCATGTCAGCTTTTTTTTTTTTTTTTACATTTATGTGATTAAAGCTGCAGAAAAAGGATTTAAAAAGAAAATACAAAAATTAAAGCTGCTTTTCTGTGATTTGGATGAGTCATTGTTTTCTCATAATTATGCATTTGTTCTGTTCTTATCCAACATTTCATAGATCTGAGGCTGGAATGTTTTTTTCTCACCTCGATGGATTTTTTTTCTGGAATCTCGTCTCTCCGGCCTGTTCCTGGTTCCCCCCTCGGCTTTTCTCTTCTTTCCTGTAGAAGACAAAAACAATACTCAGTCATAAAGTGCATGTCCGTAAGAAATGGAAAAACCATCTTCAAATGTGTGGAGGACAGTTGAGAATAAAAACGCAACTGAGACGGGATCAAAGTGTTTGCAGGCTCAAAATCTTCAAATCTGCAGTTAAGACGTCTCCCTTTCCTGAGCCAACATTGTCACCTTTAAGTCCCACCACAGCAAAAAGTCTACTGTAACTGGTTAGAGACCGGCTCAGTTCCTGTCAAACCAGTCAGGGAACTATGCTGCCGGCTTACTGGTTATTTGGGAGCCAAAACAAAGTTGTTTAAAATATTTTGTATGAATTGTTGACGGTTCAGTCTTAAAGGGGATCGATCCAAAAAAAAAAAAAAAAAAAAAAAAAAAAAGCACATCAGGATTTAGAAGTGAAGAAAAGAGGGATTTATTTTACAGTTGCTAGCGGAAGCCAGTGAGGGGAATCCTGGGGGGACTGGGAGACAAGAGGACTGAGGCTGGGGTTCTGCTACCTGAGCTGAGCTGGGGAGGTTCTGGCAAAGAGCACAGATGAAACACAACGTTCTCAATTCACTGCTGGCCCGTTACCATCTACTGACGCTGGAGCAGAGGTGGAGGCAGGCTTTATCCAGGAGTTCTCCCATCTGGAGACCCCGCCCAACCTGAAAACCACCAGCAAGCACATCCACTAGAACACCGTTGCACAAAACTCTGATCACCACAATTTGAGAATTTCCTGCATTTTCAGACCTGAGCATTTGAAACAGTCAATATCTGCATAACTAACTCCCAGAACCATGAAATATACAAACAGAATAAGTAAACTGACCCTGGAGTCACAGACTTTGTGCTACAATAGCAGCAGGGACCTAAAGGTGACCATGTGAGCATACAAAAATGCAACAGAGGGTTTAGGTTAGAAGCTTAGAGGTATTTATTTGTGGTTGCAGGAAGACAGGAACACACCAGGAAGCATGTGAGGGCAGCTGAGTGAGGGAGGGAAGGTTTCCAAAGGGACCGGGAGGCAGAACCGCTGAGGCTGGAGCTTGGCTGCAGAAGGCGTCGATCCACCAGGGAGGCTTCTGGTAGAAACGCACACAACAATCACAATTAGGCAAAGCAAGACTCTTCAAGCACAAAGTTTCTGTAGACCGCTGGCTGGCCTGTTACCGCTGGAGGGAGGAACAATCCACTGGCGCTGGAGCACAGGTGCTATCTGGTGCCAGTTACCAATCAGCCTCAGGTGTGGAGGAGAGTGAGCGTGTCCTCTCCTGTCCGACAGCCCCACCCGGCCTCAAACACATCTGTAGAAGTTAAACTCATCTTAGCAATATGATTATCATCACATCTGCTCCACACATCCACCACCCAATCAGGATGGATTGTACAACTTTAGGGAACCTTTCAGTCCTAACCTTTGGTTTATGTTTTGGTTGTTCCAGGGCGAGGCTTGGAGACAGATCTGGTCCGCCAACCGGAGGTTGGATCACACTCTCCGCAGCTACCAAACTGATACTTGCAGTCAGCTGGAAGAGAAGAGGGACAAGAGACAAACCCAAGACATCATGAATCATTGGATCTTGATTGGCTGCATGACAATCTGTAACTCTGTTGGTGCCTGAAACACACATTTACAGTATTTATGAAATGTTTGGTTCAGCACAGTTCCCATCTTGTATTGTACCATTCAACTGCTGCAGTCATTAAACTATGGCAAGAAAAAAATAAACCTAAATGATCAAGTTCTCATCAAAATAAAATCAGGTGGATCCACAAAGAACTTTCTTAAAGAAGTCCGTCATGGCAAAAACTGCTCATCTAAGTATCGAGAAACAAGATATGAACCACTGTCAGTCCACAAGATGTTGTTTCAGTGACAAATGAAAAGCATCAAATTAGTGCTGCAACTAAACATATATTCATCACTATGCAGATTATTTTCTCATTTAGCCTGTAAGCGCTCAACACAAATTTCAAGCTGGCCTCTGGTAACGTGATGTTAGGCAGTGGCCCAACAGTCCAGAACCCAAAACATTAAACGGCTTCTCATGGAAGAGACGCAGAAATGCTGAGAATTCTTACGTTTGACTGCTTTTGGCTTAAAAATGACCTGAACAACTATTAAGTTCTTATATGAAAATGGAACCAGGAAACATCTTAAATAGATTCTTAAAGAACCAGCACCAGACCTCAGGGAATCACTTTTCAAGGCACCTCTTTGACAAACTTCTTTCTAAAAAGTTCTTTGTGGAACTAAAAGCTTTTTTTTATTGCATCACAGCAAAGAACGACTTGGTTCCAGTGAGCACCTCAGTTTTTCCAGGTGATGTGGACGATCATTTGGTGATCTGAGCTGGAACAACACGTTGGTTGTGTTGATGATCTGAGAAACAAAGCTGCTTTTTAAAGCCTTTTCAAGAAATCCCTCAGTCTTAGTCTGCTGTTTGTATTTCTAACTTTTGAACATTTTAATGTTTCAAAATGCAGTTCAAGGCAAAAAGACTCACTTTGTTAAATGTTTGACGATATTTGTGTCGTTATGACACATTCATG
Source organism: Stegastes partitus (assembly GCF_000690725.1). NCBI lineage: Eukaryota > Metazoa > Chordata > Actinopteri > Pomacentridae > Stegastes > Stegastes partitus. Next base: position 194,355 of record NW_007579093.1, on the reverse strand, counting down.
TTTCCTGATGATACTGGGACTAAACATGTCGTCTACGTGGATCATCTGGTTTTAAATGAGAGCATCAAACATGACAACATCCAGAGAGAGAATCTTCAACCAATTCATGGAGAAAACCTTCAAAACCAGCTTCTGTTTGAGCCTCAAAACTAAAAGCTGAGCCTGTAATCATGAGTTCAGATCAACTCAACATGACAGAGCGCAGACGGCCCAGAATAAAGCCGCTTTGGTTTGTATCTGCTTCCAGAAACCACTCAACTGTTGTCTGATCGTCACATTTGATGCTTTCAGACCATCTGCAGTGTTCATGAACCGATTCAGCTCACCTGGATTCACAGAGTCCTGCATCCTGAATCCACTGGACAGCAACAACAAACCCAACCAGCATCAGCTGATCCACCTCTACTTCCTCCCATCCAAACCAGGAGGCGCCTCCTGCTGGCTGAAGGTGGAACAAAGCTCAGAAAACTCCTGCAGACAAGAACAATCAGCTCACTGCAAGAAGAACAAGGTTTTAGTTTATGGTTCTGAACAGTTTGTTCTGAATTTAGTATCTATGTAGGACAAAGACTTGAAGAAATCTTACCTCAGGATCAGAGGCAGCGACCAGCTCAGGATCGGGGACAGGGACGGAGGCGTCTACCTGCTTGGGAACAGAGGTGGTGGGGACCAGCTCGGAATCAGGAACAGGGGCGGCGTCCCCCTCGGGAACAGAACAGGAACGGAGGCGGCGGCGAACTGCTCGGGGACAGGAAGCTTGGAGTCCAAGGGAGCAGGTTCAGGTTCTTCCCTGGGTGTTGGTGTGGTCAGCTCATGACCTGACAGAACCAGCAGGCTGGTTGGGTGACAATCATTAAAGCACCCTGGCTGGTTACAGCCTGCTGGATCGGCATGGGGAGCAGAGATGAACCAGAGCCGGGTTCTGTGTCCGCTGGGTTAAATTCTGGCCAGACTGTGAATCACCGTCCTGGAGCGGACATCCAGCAGTGCGCACAGCGTCCAACAGAACCGACAGCCAGCAGCTCCGCATGCCGAAGCAAAATGAGCGCATTTTATGCGTCTACCAGACAATCCAAGAGCGCAGAGCAACTCACCTGCACGGAGGAAGTGGGCCACCTGCAACCAGCGGGCCGCCAAACCTCCACCGGAGATGGAAGGAAGAGGTCAGGAGGCCCAAACACATCCGCTTTTAAAGACGCACGGTGCCGCCCACTAATCAAAGGTGACAAGACTGACACAGCGCCACATGGTGGCCGCGAGACGAACATCTCCGGTCACACCGAGCCGGGTTCTGTGTCTGCTGGGTTCAGTTCTGGCCAGACCATACTGTCATGGGGGGATAAATAAATAAATCGAGGAACCCAGGTGTGGACACAGATCAGGCAGACAAGCAGGTTTAAGTGAAAAAAGGATTTAATAAACCAGAAGCAAAACAGCAAACTGATACAAAAGTGCAAACTTCACCGAGTGGAAAACAGAACGGGATAAACCAGACTAAAAACCAGCGACAACAACCAGGGAAAACGCCAAACGAAGAACAGAGGGGGAAAAACCTAATGAATTCAAAGATGAAAAAAAACTAAGCTTCTCAAAAAAACAGGAATACTCACAAAAGGGGACCAAACCAGGGACAGGCTCAGGGGATCCAGGGTGGAAGCAGCGGCAGGAGAAAGCTGGCTGGGTGGATGCAGGCTGGAGACGGAGCAGAGACAAGCAGCAGGAACAGCTCTGGAGAGAACAGAGTCTTTATAGGAGCTCTGGTGATTGTGTGCAGGTGAGTCCAGAGTCGCAGGTGTGGCTGATTGTCCTTGATTGTGTGCTGAGATGCAGACAGGCGAGAGCTGGGGGGTCATGACATAGGGACTCTTTTGAGACAGATTTTTATTTTTTAATGGATAAAAGATCAAACACCAAAACTACTGGATTTTACATTTCCCGTGATGCCAAAGTTTCCCTTCGGTACAGCCGCCCCGGTCAGCCCAGTCTCTGGTTGTTTCTTTAGGGTTTGTAGGTGAGAAGTTGGCTGAACATCTCTCCCAGGAGCAGGAGACATTATGTACTTACAAATGATTGAGGACTATTAGCTTACCCCTGTGGGGAGGGAGGGGGACCAGACAAGATCAGGTACTGTTGGGATAATGAATAAGCAATAACACGGCTGCTCGGGCACATTCCCATCAAAAGTTAATCACTAAATAATGACCTCGCCTCGATCTGCTGCCTAATGGCTCTTTAGCAACAAATTGAGCAATTTTCCAACGACACAGAACATGTACAGTCATCAGTTCAATTTAATTGTATTTCTATGGCGCAGTTTACAACATATGTCATCTCACAGCGCTCAACCTCACCAAGTTAAACAGAACCCAACAAGCCAGAGCTGCCTTTGGACTCCCTCTGAGCAAGCAGTCGGAAACCAAACCAAAAAGGAAGAAAGGGGAAAAATCCTCCGACAGAACCAGGAAAGGAGAATCAGAACCAGGAAAGGCAGCCATCTGCCTCGACCGGTTGGGAATGAGTGGAGACCAGACGGATAGCAGGAGAGCAGCAATAGAACAGAGGCCTCATTTATAAATCATTGTGTGGAATCCACACTGAAAGTGTGCGTGCACCAAACCGTGCACATCTGCAAGCACTTCTCCCCTTATAGATCAAGATCCACCTGAGAAGGTTGCGCAGATGTATTGAGCTCATGTAGAGGCCGCGCTGTGGTTTTGTCCAAGTGAAATGAATGCAACATCTCATGCAACAGGAAGTTCAGAGGTGCAGACGAGTAGAGAAGGTTTTACAAATAGCTTCAACACCTCATGTGTTCCTGGAAACTGCTTCTCACATTGAATGTCTGGGAAAAGGTGCTATAACACAAACACTGTTTAATAAGAGCTCCACAGAAGGTGGGACGGTCCTCAGGCTGAAGGGAGTGAGACAGAAAGAGGGACTGAAGCCAAATGAAAACATCGACCTCAGTTCTCAGCTCAAGATAACAAGACCAAAAAAAACCAAACAAAAAAGCAGCTACAATCTGTTCTGTCTCTAAACTCATTAAGAGTGTTATGAAAGGCAGCATTCTTTATCTCTTGGCCCATTCAAAGTAGTTTAAAAGGCCTTAATAAAACTGCTTCTTCTTTACATGAAGCTTTAGTTGTGCAGGACAAGAACCATTTATTCTGCAAACACTATTTCAAACTCAGCAGCAGTAAAATCTTTGATGCACCTCTTTTTTTTTCTTCCAGACAACATGTCGGTCCGTCCCTGCAACAGATATGACGCTGACACTTTCTGCAAATCGGGAAAAGTTCTTTCAGTTTTTCATGCAGAGACAATGTCAGGATTAGCAGTGATAACATATGCAGTCAGCTCAGCTGGATGGAGCAGGAGGCTATTTACATGCATGAGACCCATGACGGTGGCAAAAAGAGTCGACTGCAAATCAGGAGACACAGGTCGGCTGAGTGGACCGAGATCTGGGCCGGGACTGGGTTGACTGTTCCCAGATGTCAGCAGCAGGAGGAGAAGCAGCCACTTCAGGCTTGCATGGCCTGAAAGGAAATCATTGGTGGCATCACTTCTGTGTCTCAGAGCTGCAACATCACAGGGCTGTCAGGAAAACAGGGATGAATATAAAGGAACATGATCACATCTACGGAGATCACTTGGGTGACACAAGCTGAGGTGTGTGAACGAGAGAACCTGTCTGACTGGGATGTAATGAACCCAGAGGGTGAAAAAAACCCCCAAAAACTATAATTAAAAAACAGAACATGACACACCAAAGAGGAGATGTTTGAGACAACAGCTTGCGGCCACACCCTGGAAGTTCAAGAAATACCTGCAGAGGTTGAAGAGAAAAAAGGTTCAGTGAGATTGGATATAAAATAAGTCCAGCAGCTGGGATGATGCTTTGGTGTCTTATTTTATTTTATAAGTCAGATGAGAGAATTTAACAGCAGTTTGACAGATGATGTGAGTTCAGTGATTTAAACTGTGGAACAACAAATATGTGGTAATACTACAATATGCAAACCACTGGAAAATGATTCTGGAGTACATTTAGGTCCTGTTATAATTATGTTTTGAGTCGTTCTTCGTGCAAACAAATTACTGCTCGAGTTTTGCTTTAACTCAGCCGAGTGAAGCTGACACGAGCACTTCTAGTATTTAAACATTCTCCCAAATGACCCTTGATCCAGGGAGCGCGAGGCAGATTGAGATTGTTGCAGCATCTTGCAGAATTAGACAAACTAAGCACAAGACTGACCTCTGAACAGCTCTTTCTTGGTCCAGTGCTGCAGGCCAAACACAACACGTTACAAAGGTAAAATCATACACTCCACATGGTTGCAAACTGCTTTTTAAATGCTCCATTAATCAGTTTTAAAATGAACGGTTAAATGAGTAATCATGTGTCCTTACCTGTCAAAAAGATAAATCATGGGAGTCGAAAGTGAAATTTAAAAAGTGAATTCCTGTCTTCATCGAGTTCTGGGTTGGTCTTTCTGGCTGCAGTTTGCATGTTCCCTCGGTGAGCCTGGGTTTTCACCAGGTGCTTCGGCTTCCCAAATGAACCTGCTGCGGTTCACTGGTGATTCTCAGTTGGCTGTAGGTGTGAGTGTCTGTCTGCCTCTCTGTGCTGGCCCTGTGATGGACTGACGACCTGTCCAGGGTTCACACACTCCCAGTTTGATACCATTTTCCAAGATAGTACACACATCAGGTACAATCAATTTATTAAAATCAATCCAGTATATGAAAAAAAAAAAAAACTTCTGCACCCAGGCTGTTTCCTAATGTTACAAAAGTGGTCACAAACCCTGTTGTAAAGCTCTGGTTGGGTGCAGCGCGGCTCCACAAGCTGGAAAAGACATCAAAACACTGTTTTCTCTCCATGCATGGCAGATAATAGTTAGATGTAATACCTGTCTGGGCCGACAGGTGGAGCAGTTTACTCTTTAATACTGTAGCAACACATTGAGGCATTGGCTTGGGCAGCGAGCACTGTGGGGGGTCAACGAGGAACAACAGGGTATCATGACAAACACTTTGTGACACTTTACAGTCTCCAGTCACATACATCGGACAAGATGGGACTGATGCTGATAAAAATCTGATTGTGAGACTTCACAAAGATGGGAAAGAATACAGGAGGATGGGTGAGCAACTACAAATCAGCTGTAGCAACAGCTAGCAGGTGAAAAACAGGTGAGCAGCTGCTTCAGAGTGAACTTCTGATGACAGTGTGATGGACATAATGTCAGCTTCTACGGGCAGCGTTCAAAAAAAAAGAGCACAAAATAACAACATTAAACTTTGCCAAAGAACATTCCAGGAAACCAGATGAAGATCAGGAGCACATTCTTTGGTTTGCTTTAATCAGCTCAGAGCAGCATGTTTGGTATTAACTTGTACAAGACGGCTCGGCAGAAGAGGAACATTCCAGCAGCACCAGAACCATCCAAAGCACACTGACTTCAATACAACAGAACACAACAGAGAATGACAAAAAAATCCATCCTGAGATCAGCTGGTGGGACGTGTTCACATCCGTTTAACATGAGTGGATGTGTTTAATTTCCTTCAGCCCCAGTAGCTTTTATACTAAACTGTCATCCAGTTGTTGCTCCATATATCAAAAGTGCACATAAGAGTGGCATCAATCTTCTCATTAAACCATCTGTAAGCAATACGTAGATTTCCCAAAATGAGGAACGATGCTTTCAGTTTCTTTACAATCAGAGTTATCTAGCAGCATTATGCCGCCCCTGAGGTGGCAAGTAGCCACCTTACAATTTAATTTAAAATACTTTATTTGTTCCCTGGGGGCAACTTAAGAAACAGATAAGTAGTGTGAGGTGCAGGTGCATGTCTGTGATGCATGGCATACGCAAGGTCACCATGCAAAGGGGGACCACAGGCAGGTTGAGCAGGTGGGTCCAGTGTGGAGTTAAGGAGCTGAACAGCCCTGGGTATAAAGGTTGCTCTCCTCTGCATCCAGGACAGCCGAGCCGACGTCCTGAGGGGAGCCTCACACTGGGACCAGAGCTTTGAGGGTCCTGGAGGATCCTGCTGCTCACGCAGGCTACTGAGAGCTCTGAGTGGGAGTCCATTGTAGTCCAGTTGAGCCCCTTTCAGACGTGCGCTCTATCCATTTATCTGACGACCCTGGTCATGTTTCCGTAACAGAATCTTGCTCGGTCAGAGTCTGAACTCCACGCTGTCGCATTAACGCACAAGCCCGGGTGCTTGGAGTCGTGTCGGGTGATTTAGTTCAAGGCCTTTCAGCACCAAAGACACAGTTTGTGCACCGACATCACACAACCCCCTTTTCACTCACGCTGCTGTACAATTTAAAATCTGTCACACAACAAAATGAACTGTCCATAAATACAAAACAGATGCTAACAGCCTGGATTAATAACGCTTCACGATAACGAATGTATTCTGTCAACAGGAAGCTGATTGGAGGAGGTTTTTGTGGAGAAACCTGCAGCATCATACAGCAGCAGGATCCATATGAGAGGTAACGGTACCTTCGTTAACTCTTATAATAATAAAATAGCACATGGAGACAGGACGACACCTTTTTGTTGGTGTTGTGTTGTTTTTCTAGTACAACAATTTCCCTGAGGTTTGCACCGAAGGGAGCGATAAAGTTTTATTCTATTCTATTCTTCTACATTTCAACAAAGCTGTTAGTTATTTAAATAGTTTAATAAGATACAAGTAGTTTAGACTGTCTCCTCTGTCTGTTAATGTATTATTAAGAACCACACAGGACTTGCTGTGTCGTCTCATCTCACATGAATGACAAACTGTACATAATATCCTTCTTTTGTTTTTTAGCACCATCGTGGATAAGTAGGTGATTTTCGTCGTACTATCGCACAGAAGTATGGCTGTACGCTGACAAAGATTTCTCTGACCTCTCTTGTCGCTGTGGTTGGCATGTCTGAATGAAGCTGTGAGGAACATGAACAGAAGGCAACCAAAGTCTGAATCACAAAATGTGACCGTTGACGCAGCGACATCCCGTGTCTGAAAAAGGTTTTAAAGTGGGTGGCTCAGGAGTGCACCGCAGTCACTCAAATAAATGCTGGCAACGGTGCCGTCCTCCTGTTCCTGAATGTGATGGAAGGCCTCAGGTTTCTCAGGCACTACTTACATCTGGAGTCCGGTGGAGCCGTCGGTCCTGCCTCGCTGGACTCAGGTTGTCAGGACCGCTGGTTGCTCTGCTGCCTGTGGAAACGTGGAGGGAAAAAAAAAAGCTCATTCCATCTCAAATTATCACATTTTTAGAACGATTTCTGCTCGACCGTCGCTCATCTACTAAAATGAAATGTTTACATAGATGGTTGTAAAATTTGAGATAAACATTTTGAAAAACTTTAATTGGTGATTGTAAATTGTCCGTAGGTGTGAATGTGAGTGTGCTTGGTTGTCTGTCTCTAAGTGTAGCCCTGTGATAGACTGGTTACCTGTCNTCAAATATTAGCATTGCTGTATATTTTCGACCCAGTAGATTTGGTTATATTTTTTAAAAAACCTGTCATAAACCAATGAAAGGACCAAAACACTTCAGTCATTCCATCATAGAAAATTAAGAAGTAAAGGAATAACTGGAAACGTATTATGTCCAGAATATACTTGGTCTTCTGCTCACAACTGTCGCTGTGACCGTCCTCGTACCTGGCCAGGTTAATCCGAGCTTTCTGTCCCCCGCTGAGCGTGGCTCCTCTGTCCCCGATCAGTGTCCTATCTCCATCTGGGAGCAGCTCCAGGTCCTGCACTCAAAAACAGTGGAGGCTTAAGACACATAGGGCACACCCAAATGCTAAAATTTAGACAACACTCCACCATTTAATCAAAAATAAAATTTAATAAAAGTTTTTTCCTAACTGCCTTGGCTGTGGAAAAAAGTCAAAAAATTTAAATGAGTCCCAAACCCTCAACAGTACAAAATGGGCTTCATTGCTGTCAATGTAATGTGATAGGTATGTTGCAAAATAGTGTCCCATTCCGATGTATATTAGTTCCAGTCCTTGCAGGCTTGCATTCATACCACGTGATGTCAGTGAAGTCAGAGCGTTGAGTGCTTTGGGTGGCGTTATGCTGAAAGTACATGAGTACATGTGACATAAATTGTGTCATCTCCCCAAGTTCGCAAGAGTTCACGCGAACCCCTTCGCACACATCCTTAGCATCCATGTCTACAAGGGGAATAGTGCAGGTACGCTGCAGCCGAGTGCATGAATTACTGCACATGCACTTCACAGAGTCTTTAAAGCAGACTGGAAAATTGCAAAAAAATCAAACAACTACACGTCCATCGGCGTCTACACCAGACTATAATCAAGGTTGTAGGGGGCGATTGGGATTGGACCAAACAGATTACAAGCTAGTTGACTGTGAGGAGGAATTCATGAAAGTGTTTTGGATTAAGATCCACCTTCAACACATTAGCTTATAGGCAATCAGAAAAGAAACCAAACAATAATGTGTCGCCAC
>NW_007579093.1:178511-184622 GCF_000690725.1 Stegastes partitus | reverse complement strand
AGGAATTGCAATAGTCCAGCCTAAAAGCATGGTCTAGTTTCTAACTGAACTGGTGGATATAAAGATTCTTCTCCTCATGTTACCTGCAAGTTATTCCCTTGCATGGCTTTGTAGGACTTTTATATATTTTTTCTTCTAAAAGTCACGTAGAGGTGGAAATGCTCCTGCTTCCTATGACGTTTTGCCGTCCCCGGCGGAGGATTAAAGCATAAAACCGATCAGTGACTCTGGTGGTTGAACAACTGGGTGTTGATTCTAAAGCCTCGATTCACTGACAGCAGTTCAGAAATCGGTCTGTTAAATCAAGCGTGTGGTTATGTGTAACAGAGACCAGAATTACCTCAATCCTGTCAACGCTCACGATTGTTTCTGACAACTTCTCAATGGCCAGAGGAAAGAACAGGGTGACCGTGAGCTTGATTGTACCATAGAGAGACACAGTGACAAACACGCTGCTGGCAGTGATGGCGTTGCCCAGGACAACGTAGACGGTGAAGGTGACAAAGACGATGATCTTGCTGCTGGCAAAGAAGGAGGCCATGTTGAGTCCTCGTAGGTAGGAGCTCTTCAGTATCTGACCGATTTCTTTCCTGGGAAGATAAGACAACGTGTGAGCTTGGTGAAATAAACTGAAGGAGCACTGTTGCTCAATCACAGATGGTTGAGCAGAACCTGTTCTAAGAATTGGATGATTCAAGGAAAATCTACCATTTCTTATCTACGTCACTTTTTAACATCATTTAGTATTTAATCTTAACTCACTGATGAAGCTAAAAGGTGAAGCTGATGTTGGCTTCATCAGCGGTTTGGTAAGCTGTGCCACACCTAAACAAGGCTCTTAGTGGCTAGAATTAAATAGCAACCTGAAGGCTCCACATTAAAACTAGTTTGTGAGATGAAACCTGTTTTGACTTCATGATGAGTTTCCTATTAATAAACACAAGCTGACACACCCACCAAGAGTTTCAGCTGGCAAACACGGCACGACAAGATCAGAAATGCAACAAAAATTGTGACCCTATACAGTCACTACTTTTGTGGAAAAAAATCATATCGCTTCTGACTTTTTTGGGTTTCAAGCAGAAGGTGTGACAAAAGTTCCCATGGAGATAACTGGCTTGTGGCGGCCAAGCGTTCAAAGCGGCGTCACCTTTTGATTCTTTCATGTCGGCTCTTCCTATCATTGTGAAGCAGAATTCACCAAGCGTTGGATTGTTCACTTATTGATAGGGAACGTGAGACTGGGTTTAGACCGTCGTGAGACAGGTCGTGAGACAGGTCGTGAAACAGGTTAGTGTGTGTGTGACTGCTCAATAAATGTTCAATTAGGTGACATGTAATGTTCACAATTTTCAAGAAGTTTCTTAAAAGGTGTTTGTGTAACCCGCTGGTCAATTATTATCAGGCACTTGGCCACTGTGACTTCACCCTTTCAACCCTGCAGACTGCTGTACCGGTCTGNACACCATCGATGGAGATCTTTCCCTGAGGTTCTGCCAGGCGGAACAGAGCTGAGACCAGGGAGCTCTTCCCAGCACCTGTTCTGCCCACAATACCAACCTGACGGACAGACACAGTCAGCTGTCTGAACATATGACGATCAGGTCCAGACTTTCTTTGTGTCCTGTCTGTGAACAGAGATGCGTTACCTTCTCGTTGGGATGAAAGGTGGCGCTGATGTCTTTCAGGATGATGGGGCCGTCCGTGCTGTAGGAGAAGCTGACCTGGTCGAAGGTCACCAGGCCTTTGCTCGGCCAGTCAGGGGGAGGACGCCTCTGGGTTTCCCAGGGTGCTTCACTCTGTAGCTGTGTGTACTCCACCACCCTCTCCACAGAGGTCATCTACAAAGACAAAAGGTTCGTTTGAGTTCTGCTTTTTGTGTCCTACTTTGACATTTATTCAACAGTCGGAAGTCAAACCCTCTCTTTTCAATACAGACCAACATCAAAAATCCCAAGTGTACCTTTCAGGACTTGATCTTCTGTACAGCACACAAAACCTTCTGTCCTGGAAAGCTGAAGCTGTTGTCCAAAGCAACATACATGAGGTGCAATCTAGACCCCAACCAATTTGTTGGCCTGCTAATTTCCTTTCCCCCCGATTCTGGCCCATTACAGAGACATCAGTATCACCACGTACGCTGTCTGATATGGGAGCTTATTTTAAAGAGGCTTGGGATAGAAGTTTAAAATGGTGTCGACACACAGTTTGTCCAGCAGAGTGCGATGTGACTCTTTTGATTGCAATACTATCAGAAACACATGTAGACAGCAGAGTCAGTATCACAGCAAGCGGTATAAAATAGGTACCGGCCCCAAAAGTAACCCAGTATCGGTCAGGCTTTAGCACAATCCAGACATTAGTAGATCAATGAAAAGAAGAAAAGGTGTCTTAATCCTTAGTTCCATGTTCCTCCTGACTCAAGTGCCACAATACTTGCAGGAACATTTAGTAAAATACATAAATGCTGAGCAGATACATCCATCCATTCATCAGTATTAGTATTCTCTCAGCTCATCTGTTGAGCCTTTGTTCAGTTGTTTCCTGGAAAAACTGGACCTGATCACCAATAAGTAGGTCACAAGACCACGTGAACATCGAATGAAATTAAAAACTAAACTATTTTACCATGTTCTCCACCTCGGCACTCTGTCTCACTGTCCACTGGAAGTTTCCCACCAGGGTCACAGCGTAGGTCAGCACCAGGCCCACCTCTCCGGCCTCCAGCCCTGACACACACGACACACAATCACAGAAATAAGGATGCACAACTGATACTAATACTTTTCCGCTCATCAGTGTGAATGATTTTCAACTGCAGCACACATGTCAGCAGTGCCCTCCTCCAGAAAACAGTCAGATCGCATCGATTTCTAAAGGTTCACTGTGTGATAGACGAACATCTTTCTGTTTGGGAAAATACTGTCTCACCTTCTCTGAGTAAGATACAGCCGAACGCGGTGATAGTGATAAACAAGGAGCAAATGCTGTCAAGTCGAAGTGCAAACCAGCGTGAGGTCATCAGGAATAAAAACCACGCCTCTGGAACAACAGAAAAGGAGACAAGACATTACCACAGAGAGCATCTTTCCAGCACAGAAACATTGCATTCACTGGCAGCTGAAGCTTCAAACACTACAGCTTTCCAGGTTTCAAATATTTACACACCAGCGTGTGAAGTCTAAATGTGAACCATGAAGATGCAACAGAAACATAAAACCTGAGTGCAGGTCCTGATGGGCGTCAAAGGTTTTCTTTAATCTCTCCTCAGCCCTGAAGGCTCGGATCGTCCACAGACCCTGAAGAGACGAGGACAGGTGGGAGAAGACTGGACTCCGAGCTGCAGGACAGGCCAAAGTCATTTAATGTAAAGTTTGAATCAGTTTTTTTATACATATCATGATATAATGAGGACAATCCATGAGCGTACTTGTTGACTCGAGACGTTTGATGTCGCGTGATGTGCTGAGGTAGAAGCGTCTCAAGTACAGAAAGATTATGAGCAGAACGACAACGGGGATGAGGACAAGAGGGATGACTGCAGCTGCCACGGCAACCACGCCGGCATTCTGTAGAATTAACTATAAGAAAAAAACCATCACAAGGTGAGGAATACTGAAGTCCTATTTAGGGCAGAGGCAGCGTGTGGGGTCGTCCGACCAAGAGGAGTTCCTCACTTGATAGAAGTCCACAAAGGTGATGGGCAGCATGGAGTCCATTTGGCTGATGTCTTTGGAGAACCTGTTGAGGATTCTTCCTAAAGCACGGGGAGACCGTCACATTTTACCAGCATGTCGGTGAACAGTTTAAACTCAAAAGACAATCTAATAAAGAAATACGAGACCTACAAGTGTATACTTAATAGGTTCAAGTTATTTTCGTTCTTGAATGCAAAACAAATTCTGAACAGAGCTCACCTACAGGGTTGACGTCAAAGAAGTGGACAGGCGTGCGGAGGACAGTGCTGAACATGCTGTTGTGTAGAGTCTGACCCGATCTCACCAGCCGATTAAATATTATTAAACTCCTGATATAACCAAAGACCACAGCAGCTGCCGTCAAGCCTGGAGGTAAAAAGAGCAGGATTAACTTTTGAGCAAATCCTTTGATCTTTTGTTTTACGGCAGCAAATTCTTTATTTTCCCAAAGACATTTCTAATTATTGAGATTATTTCTTCTTCTTTTTTTTTTTTTTTTGCAAAAACAGTAGAAAAAAAATCAACACAAACAATAATATGTTGTGTGTGTTTTCAGAAGGTCACTGTGGAAAAAAAAACAGAAATGCATTTCTATTTAATGGGAGGTGGTCTTATCCATGACAAACAAATATTCCATCCATCCATTATCTATACACCGCTTAATCCTCACTAGAGTCACGGGGGGGGCTGGAGTCTATCCCAGCTGACTCAGGGCGAAGGCAGGGGACACCCTGGACAGGTCGTAACAGAATCAGCCGTGAGCCAGCTTCGAACTCACAACCTCCACATCGGGACTGTTGACCGATACGAGGCGTGCCAGCTCAACCGAGTGAGCTATTGCGGCACCACATACAGATATTGTTCCTTGCATACGTTAGGATATCAGAAAATGTGCTCCAACTACCAGACAGTCCAGCATTGATACACACTGATGCCTTTTTCTTGTATGGTCCCATATTACATTACATTTATTTGAACTCAACACCTACACAGTTTATTTTGCCACGTCTGCACATGCTCCATCACAGTCAACACATCTGTTTGATGTCAAGGTGCCATTTACATATAATAACATACAACAGAAGGCGTACCTGAGTAAATGCCAAGATAAAACGTGAGATTTAACTCTCGAGCTGAGCGAGTCACGTTAATTCCATTCTTTACGTGAACAGCAGTTGCTGTGCTGTTAGAATACTCCTCTCTTGCCCTGTTGGTTGACAAAACAAACAAATCAGACCAGACATAACACAACACAACAACCACTTATTTGTCATGACATACACATCCACATGAATGAAGAGCTCACCAGTACACCAGCCACCAGTCCTGCAGGATGTACGCAGTCTGTGGACACAAAGGTCAGTCAGCATGTTGTCATGGATGGAACACACAGGTCACCAGAAGACGTGCCAACAGGGGTGAGACAACTTTGTCCCTATTTTTAACCTGTTGTAAATCACTTCATAGCAATTAAACCTAAGTAGGAAATACAACATGTGTTTTCTAACTGTAATTCAGTTTATCGATTTCATTTCTCATTAATGTGTTCAGTTTAACATTACCAGGTGTTGTAGTACAGCTTCCTTACCTCTGCAACGACACTGAGCAGCACTATAAGAATTAAAACCAGGAGGCTACAGCTCGCAGTGAAGTACTGAAGATAAATGTGACAGCTGACGTTTCCTTGAGCTCGATTCTCTTCTTCAAGGGCGCCGACTGTTTCAACCTGCAAAACAAGTATTACCGGACCATTTATTGTGTTTTACCTGAGGCCAAATTCTTCACACAGTTAATGAGCCATATTTTAAGTGGGAGCTTTGTAGTCTAAACATATAGGCCTATGTTTACTTATGCCAGAAAAATTCAAGTTAATGAGTTGTAATTTGGGTGAAACAATACCAACATGATGTTCTGTGTGAATAAACCTACAGCAGGCTGTTCAGGACCGTTGCTCTCTGGTGGCAGGAGGCTGCTGTTGGAACAGTGTGAACTGTGTGACAGACTCGTCCTCTGGCTGATTAAAGACCTTTTTTCTGGATCAGCTGATCGAGACTGCTCCTGCTCCTCATCAGTTCTCAGCAGAGACACCACGTCCAGGCCAGAGCGCTGCAGCTCTTTGTAGGTTCCCTGGCCCATGATATGACCCTGGAGGCGCAAACAAGGAAACTACATGAAGATAATGAGTACACACCACAAGGTGAGCAGACCACCTGCCCTCAGACACAGACACCACCACATAGTGGTAGCTGGTGACTTGTAGGGCCACTAAGCTGCAAACCCTCAGCTACTACTTTGGATTTTGCTGCAGGAATACTTTATGGCTAAAACGGGGAGAGGATGCTGCTACAGAAAATGATTTGTCCTCAAAAAGGACCTTAAACACAGCGTCCTGTCGTCTGTATTTGGGATCTAG
>NW_007579093.1:171869-173599 GCF_000690725.1 Stegastes partitus | reverse complement strand
TTTTATATAGGTTTTCTCAGGAAGAGCCTTGGAAAGTGTTTACTTTAAACTGTAACTGCAACACAAGGAGAGAATGCTCATAAAGTAGTGCATAAATCAAAATCTAAACTTCTCTCCCAGACCAGCTTGTTTAAATAAAGCACAAAGGAATGCTCCATGTGCTTAATTTTCTTCAACTATTTCTCATGCATTTCTCTTCTGTGGAAACAAGCGCCTATAAATCAAGCTTCAGATAATAAATAATCTAAATGTAAACATACAAAAAAAAAAAAAAAGCCAGCCTGTTGGAATTCCAGACGTTTGCTCAGGAATGATGTTTTCAAGCAGCTGTCTTTGTCTCTTAGTACTCTGAAGTCCTCTGGTGTTTTTGAACAACTTTAACCTTCCACATTCTTACAGTAGCACACACAGCACCTGATGTTTGTTCCTGAACTTGGCTGAATCAATGGATGGCCGGAACGCTCCACTTTTTGACCACCATGATAAACATAGATGTCTGCCTCTGTCACCTTCTGCTTTAAACGCACATGCCTCCGGAGAAACCACACATCATTTGAAAATTCCTTTGACTAATTGCGAAGGGTCAAACCAGCAACGCTGCTTTCTTTTACTTTCCAATCAAACTTTGGAAGCCTGCAGAAATGGCAGCTTTTCTAAGGTATACTGTCTTGCATAGGCCATGCAGAAGATGCTTTGATGCTTTGGTGAAAGTGAGGGCAGCAACAGTTGGACAGGAGAGGCAACAGCAGAATGGTTTTGTAGGTGGTGGCCACAAACTATTCCTCTCTACTTATCATTCCTGACTAATTTTGTCTAGTTTTGCATTTTGCTAGTTCCCTAAGGGACTGGACAGGGCCGGGACACGTGTGGACATGCCCGATGGGGAAACAACCCGGCAGCAGGACAGATGTCTGTTTCTTTGTGTGAGGAGGCAGAGAGGAGCACCACCAGACCCTTACAAAAACAGACTATATGAGGGTGGCGTGAGGGCCCAACATCCTTCAGTGGGACCTGTGCTCACAGCCCAGCACTGTACAGCTCAAATGGCATTTGCCAGAGAACTCGAGAATCGGCAGGTTTGCGAGTGGCGCCCAGTTCCAGGTTTACACAGAGCACATGTGACAGACATGAAAGAGTCTGGAGATGCCACAGTGAACACTGGGGTGACCAGTTTGGTGGAGGGTCAGTGATGGTCTCAGGGGGCATATCTGTGGAGGGTCAAACAGAGCTCCATGTGCTAGCCAATCATACCCTGACTGCTGTTTGGTATTGGGATGAAATCCTCAGGCCCACTGTCAGACCTTTTGCTGGGCAGTGGCCTTTGGTTCCTCCTGGTCCAGCCTCGCCTCATGTAGCCAGAGTGTGTAGGCAGTTCCTGGATGATGAAGGCATTGATGCCACTGACAGGCCCTGATGTTCTGGCCCTCATTAGAGCATGCCCAGACATTATTGGGAGTGCATTATGATTGCCCCCCTGGGGTCAAATAAAGTTTTTTGAATCCGAACACACGCCCAGCAATTCTCTATTTGATTCCTGCCAACATGCTAACAAAGTTTGTCTGTTCTTTACTAAAGATGCTGCTTCCATCCTTACCGTCTGACTTCAGTAAGCAGCGCTGAGAAGGGTTTCTCCCAGGCGTACATCTTGATTATCCTGATGCCAGACACCACTTCGTTCATGAGACGGATTCTACTGTCAGTCAGGACTGCTGTTTTGCTCCTGCAAAAAA